>NW_027173465.1:0-137071 GCF_018151085.1 Drosophila tropicalis
GATTTTGAAATCAAAGCTGGTGTACCGCAAGGCAGTGTACTCGGCCCATTGCTCTAGCATTGCTAGCAACCTGGCGTATCCGGGTCAACGAGCAGAAATGCAAACATGTTACATTTACGCGTACCAGAAGAAACTGTCCAGCTCTAATGCTAAACAACGTACCAGTTCCTCAAGCCGTAAGTGTCTTTTAACTTGGCATCCACCTAGACAGAAGACTAAGTTGGCGCAAGCCGTACTATGGGGAAATGCAAGTACCAGCAATGTCGATATTATACAAAGAGCGCAGTCGAAGATTTTAAGATCAATCACGGGCGCCCCGTGGTATATACGGAACGACAACATTCAATATGATCTAAATATACCTAGCGTAAAATATGAAATAGGTAGTCAACAACTAGTACTAGACTAAGGAAAAACATCTCAAACTTGTTGTTAGGCTCTAATTTAAGAGTAGATTCAACAAATAAATATTAAATTTAAAAAAAAAAAAAAAAAATTTGGCTGGCTGCGCAATGCTTGCGACTCTCACGAGATTATCTTACCAGGCCATTTATCATAGAGAGACAGCTACAACTACAACTAATACCACCACATTGTCCCTTGTTTGTTTTTTTCTTATTTTTATTTTTTTGAACTTTTGTGTCATTAATTTCACGCTATGTTAAACAAAGCAACGATTCTGTCAAGTACAGGAATTAATTAAGTAATTATTAATTGAGTAAAATTTTTAACTTATCTTTATGCACTAATTGTTTCTTACTCTTTGTATCCCTAATTAAAATGTTATGCCTATCCTTTATTTTTTCTATAATGTATGGGCCTAAATACTAAGGTTCTAACTTATGACGCGTATTATTACGGAATAAAACCTTATCTTCTATTTCTAATTCGATATTTTTTACTTTTCTATCATATATCTCCTTATTCTTTGCTTTCTGCTGTTCTAACATTATTCTGGCTCTTTTATATGCTTGTTCTAATCTAAATTTTGATTCCTTAGCATAGTCTTCTTTGTTATATAGTGGAGTCAACTATATTAAAATGTTTGGGTAAATTCGAAGTTTTACCGAATACCAACTCATATGGACAATAATCATGTGCCATAGAGGGTGTTTTTGCATAAATCTTCAATTATTGAGTTTCTATATTCTGTTCCCATGCCCGTAATGAACGTCTTTATTGGACCGAACTGAAATCTTCAAATATAGCTTTCGGTACTGTTTTTGCACTTTTGTCTTTGATTGGTATTATTACAAGATATTTTGTTAGGTCGCAGATTAAAGTTACTGCGTGTTCATTTCCGTGTTCTGATTTTGGGAGTGGAAAAATTGTAAAATCTTATTGTCCATATTTTTGAAAGATTCTTTTGAAATAGTTTCAAAGATCTTTTCGCTCGGTGCCACTTTGACTTGACTGAGTCGAGAATTCCATTGGTATACATATCGCAAATGTCAATTCTTGCTATAACTTTCTTGCCATGTTTAAATGTGCTTAAAGAATCAGTTATTCGCAAGGTCACTACTTTTTGTACTTCGTCATTTAAGAGATTGCTTTTGCAACTTTTTTATATTATTTTCTTTTTCTTTTCCTGCACAGGAATTTGACTGTTTACTCTGATTTCTGGTAGTGACTCTCAGAATTTTGTTGCTGGTTTGTATATTTTGTAAGTCCTGTATTGTTATCCTCGATAGCGCGTCGGCTACGATATTATCTTTTCCCTTTAGATATTCTACCGTGGTTTGCTTAGAACTTGGATTTGTTATTGAAAACAAATAAGTAACGCTCTGTGATCTGTTTTGACAGTGAAATGTCTACCATAAATGTATGGTCTGAAGTGTGTGATTGCCCAGTGAATTGCAGCTAACTCTTGTTCAGTTGTACTCTTATTACTCCCACCTTTTGTGAAAGCTCTAGACGTGTATGCGACTGGGAGCAGTAGTCCATTTTTATTTTGCGTTAGGGCTGCTCCACATGCATATTTACTTGCGTCTGTGATTATGCAAAATTCTTTGCTAAAATCGGTGTACTGTAACAGAGTTGGGTTCATTAACGCTAATTTTAAATGCTCGAACGCATTTTGACAATCACTTGTCCATTCGAATTTAACATTTTTCTTACATAATCTTGTTATGTGACGAGAATATTTAGCGAAGTTATGTGGGATTGGATAATTTTGAATCATCAAAATGACTGAGTTATCATTCAAGATTCCTTTATCTGTGGAACGAATTTGGCGCTATTTTTAAACCGAATGGTAGTCGCGTGAAGCGATATTAGATATTATTTGTGGAAAAGGATGTTATGTCTCGTGACTCATCTTCGAGTTCAATTTGGTGAAAAACTGACATTAGGTCGAGGCATGAAAAATACTTTGCTCTACCTAGTTGATCTAAAATGTCATCAATTCTAGGTAATGGAAATTTAACGGACAAAAATTTATTAATTTGACGATAGTCAATTACTAATCGCCATTTTTAATTTTCTGAACGTGGTAACGATTTTTTCGGTACTAATAAAAGTGGGCTATTGTAAGGAGATACAGAGGGCTCGACTATTTCGTCTTTGTATTTCGTCTTTCTGACTATGAGGATTTCTATAATTTTTAACGTAAATTGGTTCATGGTCAACCAGTCTTAATTTTTGTTATTAAAAATTATTTGTTGTTATTGATTCGGTTTTTAGTCCGAATACATCACTATATTTCTTGCACAACTTCGTAAGTTGGCTGTGAAACTGTGGTTAGTACTGCGTTTTTACGCTGTTGTTTATTTGCTTCGATTATTTCGTTGCAGGAAAGTGGTTCATACTTCAAACTTGATAAGTATGTTTACTATTTGATCTGTATTTGTAGTATTTAGCAATCGTACGACTGCGTTTTGGGGGTTAGTTATGGTATTTGCTAAATAAATACCATGTTGAATTTCTTGATTTGGAATCACTGTGAACTAATTTCAATTTTTCGGACAACTTGGGATCTTGCTTGTAAAACTATTGAATTATTTCCAGAACTGTACGAAATTGGATATTTTAGGTTGTTTGGTCTAATTATTAACCAGTCTTCGGACGGATTGAAATCTAATTGACAGTTGTATTTTCTGATAAAATCGATTCCTAGTATTCCATCACATGGAATAGCGAATTGGGAATTAACGATGTGAAAATCGTGTGGGACTATATATTTTGAAGATTGTATTTCAACAGAAGTAAACCCTTTGGATTTAGTTACTTCTTGACTAATTCCTTGTATATTGATGATTTTATTAGTTTGAATACTATGAAAATGGTCGGAATTTTTTTTTACAATAGATATTTCCGATCCTGTGTCTATTAAGAATACTAACTTTAACAAACGTATGTTGGCTAAAACTGATGGCGTGAATCTTATTACTCTTTACTGCTGAGTATCTAAAGGTGCTTGGGAGTTTCCCGAAGTATTCAGAATAACCGTTTTGTCGGTTATTTCCTCGGTTACCTCTATTATTCCTGTTGTAACCTCTGTTATTTCCTCTGTAGTTATTCTTTCTATTTTGTTGGAAATGTCCGTTATTGTGATTATTATAATTATTGTAATAACTACGATTATATTTGTTATTATAATTACCACGGTTTTTCTGGGCAAACATTACGCCTGTAAACTACTGTGCCAAATTTGATCAAGATCGGGCGACTATAACATATAGCTCCCAAAGGAACGATCGGTCAAAAACAGTGACTTTTGTAAATAACTTCGTTACACTTAAGTTAAACATTTAATTTAATATGTCTGTTAATGACTGTGTCGAATTTGATCAAGATCGGATGACTATATCGTATAGCTCCCATAGGACCGATCGGTGGAAAACAGTGACTATGATCGATATTTTAGTTATTTCCTATGATTGTTGGCCATTCTTTCGCAAACATAAGCCTTTTTAGATAAAACGTTTTTCCACATTGATGGCTAATAGGTAAGGAAAGAGTTACCAAAAAAGTTGCAAGGGTATACAAACTTTGACGCGGTCGAGGTTAGCCCCGGCCCTCTGGTTAGATAAAACGTTCTTCCACATTGATGGCTAATTGGTAAGGAAAGAGTTACCAAAAAGTTGCAAGGGTATACAAACTTTGACGCGGTCGAAGTTAGCCCCGGACCTCTGGTTATCAAACCAATTTAAAGCTATAAATGTAGCTGCATATACATTTATGCCTAGGCTTCTAAAGTCAGATCCAGGGCTCCCATCAGAGCTAATGTAATTGAATCAGCCAATAATCTTGTTAACAAAAAACACAATTTCATTTCACATTTTTCTTCGATAAAAAGAAATAAATATAAATATATTTATGTAATTAACCAACATACAACCTGTTAAATAATTCAAAACAACAATCAATTTTGTTCATATTTTTATCAAATACTAACCATGTCTAGTTAAATTTTGTCACCAGCCATTCAACAGGTGGGAAACTGTGAAAAACAAGTAAGTTTTCTTAAAAAAGGAACGTTTAAATAAATTGTCTGCAGATTAAATAAAAAATGGGAAAATTGGCTTGTGATGACCGTCGTCGTCGTCGTTGAGTGCCACAGACCGGATGGGGATGAGCTGCCACTACCTCACCGCTTGTTTGGGTTGTCGACAGGTTATCGTCACTGTTAGTTGATCCCATATAAAAGCTAATTAGCGCGAGATTTGTGCTCACACGCTTTTTTGCGGCCAACTTTGATAAATGCCAATGTGGCATCAGCAATAAAAAGCTATAAAAACAACAACAAAGCGCCGACAAACTTTCAATAATGTGGAAAGATGCGTGGTGGCTGACCCAGTGGAAATTGCAAGTTTTATTCCATCGAAATGTTTAAAGAAAGTTAAATGCTAAGAAACCGAAAGTTAACTTTACTTTAGCCCGTCAAAGGTATTTGGCCTTCCACTTAGTCTCTGTTTTTCTCCACCTGACACGGTGTGGCAGAATTTAGAACAAAACATTTCTGCTGGTTCTGACAGTAAATTGAGTGATTTTACATACATACACATAAAAAACCGCAGCAACAACATGATGTTATGGTTGTTGTTTTTTATTAAAAAGCAATTCTTGTTTTAATTTTGTCGACAAAGTAAATATTTTTCTTATTGCTTATTGTTGTCTTTCATGCCAACGACTTCAACCGCAAAATGAAACAGTAAAATTATGAACAAATTTTCTTTCTGACTTGGAAAGAGAGAACAATCCGCTAACAATGATGAAACGGCTTATAATATTGCTTGTTCCAATTCCCATTGGGCTCTGACACATAATTGATGATGTACAAGTAAATAGAATTATCTACGCAATATCAATCTTAAAAATGTTTTGTGAACTATAAAAAATGGAGTTTTAATTCCCATTCGCATTGTCAGAAATTCAAATAACAAGTTTACTTCTAAACTTTGTCTCACTTTTTATTTTATTTCACAAACTTTTAGAATTTTGTTTAAATGTCTATTATCAGGTACATATAGTTTATAAACAAAAAACCCCACACCCAATTGCCGAGTTTGCATCTGATGCCAATAAATGCAAAAAGAATGAGCCCAATTAACGTGAGTAACATTAGCACTTCATTTTCTTTAGTCGGTAAAATTAAATAGACGTGTCCAACACCGGAAGCTGCTGGCAACAAGAAGCACTTTTTAGTAATTCGTACTTAAACTGTCCATGCAAATCAAAGACCCTGGCCATGCTGGAAGTACCAAGTATAGCCTGTCTTAATGGCCATAGAAATGTTACCGCTGGGCAATAAATTGGCCACTTGATTAGCTTAAAATGAGTCGAGGTTCAATGGGTAAGTTAGGCGAAAGTTTTATTCATTTGTTTTTGCTCTTTAAATGAAAAGTATGTGGCTCCCACAGAGTAACCACAATATGCAGCAGCTTTCCATTCCTTTTTTTAGCGGACGTTGACGATACTATGCGCAGTACGTTCAAGTGGCCCATACGACACCAGGACAAAGCCTGTTACGCGCGAGCCCAAGCAGCATGGTGCAGCCGTATAACGCACAGCACGAATCGCGTGGACAAATACACAATAGAAAAAACAGACAAACAAATAATACTACAGCTATCTATTAACAAAATGGGATAGGATAGATGTTTTAAGCATATTAATAGAAAACTCTGAGCCGATTACAGGGAATAGAAGGTTGTAATCAGAGCAGAGGACCCTAAAAGGTTCATGCATAGCATAGTTAGAAGAACGACTAAGGGATAAAGGTATCAAAGGATGTCTACTCCGTCTACATGGTACCGACAGATTCACCTGAGCTAATAACTCAGGCGAGTCGATATCACCAATTAGGAGCTTGTGCATAAAAATGACACCAAGCATAATTCTTCGGTTAGTTAGGGACGGAAGGTTAATCAAGAGGAGTCTACTAGAATACGAAGGCAAATTGACATTGCGATCCCAGTTTAAGCCACGAAGAGAAAATAGCAAGAACTGCTTTTGAACGGATTCAAGACTAATCTGGTGCGACTCAAATTGAGGTGACCAAATGCAAGATCCATACTCTAAAATAGGACGGACAAGCGAAGTAAAAAGAACTTTAGTTGTATAGGGGTCATCAAATTCTTTTGACCATCTTTTAATGAAACCCAGGACACTCATGGCCTTTGCGACCGTGGTGGAAATATGGGTGTTAAAATTTAACTTATGGTCCATAAGTACGCCCAAATCATTCATATTATTTAGACGTTCTAGAGAACTATTGTTTAGAAAATAAGTGACCAGTTTAGGAGAGTTACGGAAAAAAGTCATTACCTTACATTTGGTAGTGTTAAGATTTAGTAGATTAAACTGGCACCAGGATTGAAAGTTTTTTAAGATCAGCTTGTAGCCGACTAAATGAATCTGTATCATTATAAGTAAGACAAAGCTTGACATCGTCAGCATACAATAAACAATGACTGATGGAAGATCGTTAATGAATAATGTGAAAAGCAGAGGGTTAAGATGACTACCTTGAGGTATACCAGAAGTCACAGGAATGGAATTGGAAAAAGAAGACTTAAAAAGTACCTTCTGTTTTCTATTTGTTAAATATTCTCGAACGCAAGAAAGAAAAAGCGGTGGAAACCCAATGTCGTTCAGTTTAGAAAGTAATAGAGTATGATTAACAGAATCAAAGGCTTTGCTGAAGTCAGTGTATATGACATCAGTTTGTTTAGCATTTTTGAACCCCTTGATAATTATTGATGTAAATTCTAAAAGGTTAGTGGTTGTAGATCTACGTTTCACAAACCCATGTTGGGATGGCGAAATAATAGAGCTGCAAAAATGTTGCAATTGAGAAGTTATAATTTTCTCAAAAGCTTTCGGAATAGCGGACAATTTTGAGATACCCCTATAGTTAGAGGCTTCGGACTTTTTGCCATTTTTATGCAGCGGAATGATATACGACTCCTTCCAAATAGGTCTAAAAGAGGAAGATTCGACAGACAATAGAAACAATTTTAAAATGGGTTTACATAATGCGTTTGCACAGAACCTGAGTACACATCCAGGAAGACCATCTGGCCCCGGAGAATAATTAGGTTTAACTAGTTTAAGTTCGCTAAGAAGAGAACTTCCATCAATCACTGGATTGAAAATGCAATTAGCTTTTTCTAAATGATAAGGATACGGACATTCTCGATATTCCGTTGAGGAATAGGTTGTTTTGAAAAAATTCGCAATGTGCTCGCTTTTTTATTTTGAAAAGACAAAAAAGATGGGTGCACAGAGGTCTTACGTTTAGAATTAACAAAGTTATAAAATTGTTTAGGGTCAGAAGAAAACTGAAGCTTACACCGCTGAAGATAATTCTTATAGCATTGTGTATTAAGCATCATGAACTTTGAACGAGCGACTGTATACAGAGCATAATCTGATGAACGACGTGTTTTTTGAAACTTCTTATAATACCGTGTCTTCACATTTTTCAAATTGGATAAATCACGAGAGAACCAGGGAGGTTTGTTAAGCCGCTCCAGCCTACCAAGAGGCCTGCTTCTATGCTATAGACACTCCCATATGCAGAGTGATAGATAAAGAGAGTGAATCTTAGACACGTTCTGGCATCAGTAATTTGTTCACTCGGAGGAAAGACAAAGTCAATGACCCCAATAGATGCATATTATCATCATTCGCGTTGCAGGCGAAGATGCTGCAAACTTGAAAACCCTAGATTGCATTGGACATCAGCGATAGATATCAACATGCATATTCTTTATATATATGCGAGTACAGTTACGAGGTGCTCTGATAAATATAAGCGTGTTTTCATAACGATAAAGCAAAACTTCAAATTACAAGAAATAATGGCTGGCAATGACTTTCTCTATGGCAAAGTTGAATGGCGAAAATTGCCGAATGACAAATTTAAATTAAAGTGTCAACAACAACAACAGCAACATCCTACCAAAAAAAAACCACCTATGCAACTAATATGTTTGGCCAAAAACTAGTGCTAGAGGTGGAGCTGTGAGCTGGTGCTGGTTTATTGGTTCATTTGTGGCCACGGCCAAATGATCATTAAACTGGCAACAAAAAAAATTAGAAAATTAGACACTGCAAAGGAAAAAGCAAGAGTCGCAGAAGCAACCAAAAGGCAGCTACCACGAAGTTGCAGCTCGGCTTCAACTCCCAATACGACGACCACGACGAAAACGAAAACGAAGAAAATCAAAACGCTATTAAGTCGAGGAACGCGACGGATGAAGAAAGGTCTATAAAAAAGAATAAAACGCGTCAAGGCTGGCAATCAGTTTGATTTGAACTAGCAGCCAGAGCTGAACCAAATCAAGACCAACAACAAGCTCCATCCAAGTCACATTACAAGGATTAAGCACCAGCATTTTCTTTTACTCTAAACGCGCGTGGCTGGTAGATTATTCAGTTGCTCGGTAGCCGCCTCGCAGCTGCTGGCGAGGAAAAGGCCAAGTATAAATAGGCTCACGCTTTGCAAATGCCTGTGCCTATCAATGTCATTTTGTCACTTGAAGGAGAATACTGTCACACGATTGAAAGATTAAGTTACTTCTTTAATGGTCATTCGCTTCAAGTCAGTTTCTCCAAATTTCTCTTTCTTTTTGTCTGTCTCTTTCTCTCTCTGTCTTTGTTTCTGTCATAGACGAACGTAGGCCAAGTAAATTGGATGCCACAGCCGCAGTGGCAGCAACATACTCCAAGAGGAGGACGATGATGAGAAAGAGGGACGCAAGTTGAAAAAGGTAAAAAAGAAAATACAGAAATTACAGAAATTACTGCTGCCACTGCTTATTGCCTACAAACTAAAATTTCTGACACTCATACCAGTGCTAATTGGTGGTCTAACTCTGCACAACTGGCCTGGCTGGCTTCTTTTTTTGCCCTATTTACGGTCGTAATGAGTTGGAAGACCGCAACAGGTGGCGGTCATGGCAGCAAAGCATATCTCTTGAAAAATTTTAGAAGCAATTACACAAACTCAAACACACAGCTATTGACTTGGGTTAACTCCCTGATGAATGTGGCAATTTGATTTAGTTCGAAATTGGTGAAGATAAGCCCAACGAAAGTTTGAATGCGCTTAACAAAAAAATTTCAAATTTTTGTTTAAAACTGTACTCACATCCAAAATAAAGGACC
The DNA here is from genome assembly GCF_018151085.1 of Drosophila tropicalis. Classification (NCBI taxonomy): domain Eukaryota; kingdom Metazoa; phylum Arthropoda; class Insecta; order Diptera; family Drosophilidae; genus Drosophila; species Drosophila tropicalis. The sequence goes on from NW_027173465.1 coordinate 9,616, forward strand.
GAAGGACTAAAACCGAAGTTTGGTCATGGAAAGTGATGACAGGCCATTATTTCACGATTAGTTCGCAGTTACACGTGTGCATTTTAATGTCCGACAATTCCCTTTGAATATATACATATGTATATGAATTGCCCTCTGAACAGCCCAAAACTTGATACAGTCATTTGAACTCAACTTGGATAAGCCTATTTGTCTATCCGTCTGGTCTGAATGCATTTACCTAATTCAATTTGCCTATTACTTAATTTCCATCAGCATAATGTAGACTAGACATATGTACATATATAAATATATTTATTTACTTATGTATGTCTGAATGTGTAGGGGAGTGGGCAGCTACTTACCCTTGTTAACTAAACAATTCCGCTTCAATTTGGGCTACAATTTAATTATTCAGTCAGAAGTCGTTCAACGGTTCATTAATATAATACAAGGCAAAATAAAGAAAGATTATCAATACAATATGAAAACAATACAATGAAAATATGGAAATTTTTCCACAATTTATATACATATGCATGTCTAAATTGGGAACCATTTATTTTCTATTCACATTTTTAATTAATTTATTTGTTTTGACAAATGTTTGCAAATCAAAAGGACTAAGCGAAATATATACATATTACATGTTTATGTAGTCAAAGCATTTTCCCAAGGACTTCTTCTCCATACAGTGGACTGAATTGGAAGATGAAAAATTAAACAAATAACTGGAGTAAGCGAAAAGGATATTGTAAAGGTAATACGATTTTAAAGGATGTGGAAGCTTTGTCATGGCCAACCTTCGCTGGGTGTTTTACCAAATTTCTTTATTTCTTTTTGGTAATTAAACGGAGGTTAAATTTCTGTGGTAATGAATTTTTACCAATATTTTCCATTAACAAAGTAATAGTTCATAGAATTTAAAAAATTGTTTTTGAAATTTTGTATTAAAGTCTTTTTAAATAAAAATGTATAAAACTATTGTCGCATTAGCATTTTGAGTAGAATTTCTCTATATTTTAGAAATGGAAAAATAACAAGTAAACCGAAACGCAGCAGGTAAAATTCTTGCCAACCTTAATGAAGAGTTTTTACTTGTTATTGTTAATGTTAGTAGTACCAAAACCAACTGTGGCAGGTAAAACCGTAATCACTTCTTTTGTTACTCAGAGTGGACAATATAAATTCTTGTATATTCCTTTCGGTAATTCAAATTCACCAGCTGTATTTACAAGATTCATAATGGTTGTGTTACGAGATTTGATTAAAGCAAACGATTGTGTAGTCTACATGGACGACATCATCATTCCAAGTACAGGTATCGATGATGGTTTGGCCAAGCTAAGACGCGTACTAGACGTGTCAGCCAAAAGCGTGCTGTCAGATGCTGCAACGAAGAGTCCTATTTTTAGGGAATGATGTGAAAAATGGTACCATAACGCCGAGCAAAGAAAAGATAAGAGCTGTTTCAAATTTTCCTATCCCAAGTAGCAAAAAAAGAATTACAAAGATTTTAGGGTCTAACTTCCTATTTTAGAAAGTTTATTGAAAGGTATGCAGTAATCGCGAAACCGTTGTCCGATTTAATGCGTAAGGATTCGAAGTTTGAATTCAAAGATATACACAAACTCGCTTTCTAAGAACTAAGAGCTACGTTGGCTAAAGAACCCGTCCTTAAATTGTTTAACCCGAAATTGCAAACTGAAATACATGCGGACGCTTCAAAATACGGATTTGTTACAAAAGCATCCAGAGGATAATTCATTTCATCCCGTTGAATATATGAGTCGTAAGACAAAATTGTGCGAAGAAAGGTATCATTCTTACGAACTCGAAGTGCTTGCTATAATTGGAGCACTAACCAAATGGCGTGTTTATGTCCTAGGATCTCGGTTCACCATAGTTACTGATTGTAACGCATTCGCTATGACCATGATTCAAGATTTTGATTATGTTATTGTACATTGATCAGGTACTCAAATGAGGCACGTCGATGCGTTGAGTCGTTTTGCATCTTTTATGCTTGTTGAGGACACTGTTAAACATTAAAAGAAGATTAAAAGAAGCTCAGTTGCAAGATGAGTGGACCAAGGCAAGAAGGACTCTAGTCGAAAAAGAAAGTTATAAAGACTTTTATATAGAGAAGGAAATTCTCTTTAAAGACCCTAATTGTGAATTGATTGTAGTGCCTTCGGCAACGGAACATGAGATTATTAGACTTGCGCATACCCAGGGTCATTTTTCCGTCAAGAAAACGCAAGATTTGATCGAGAAATCATACTATATTTCCGAATTGAGAGATATGGTTATTCGTGTGGTGCATAGTTGTGTATAGTGTATTGTTGTTAACGCAAAGGCTGGCAAAAAGAGAGGGATATCTAACTTTAATAGAAAAGGGTGACAAACCACTTTGTTCTTACCATATTGATCACGTCGGACCAATGGAACTTACAAATAAACGGAATAATTACTTGTTGGTTATTATAGATATTTGTATACCCTTGCAAAAAGTGTATATTAATTTTGGTCAGAAGTGTGCAACGCATAGAACGAAGCATCTACAAAGTATATATATTCTTGATCAGCACGACGAGACGAGTTCAAATAGCCATGTCCGTATGTCCGTCCGTCTGGATCAACGCAAACTCCTCCTAGACCGTAAGAGCTACACAGCTGAAATTTTGCACGTAGGCTTGTATATACTGCAGGGGTTGTATATCTCGGATTCCGGATCGGACCACTATATCATATAGCTCCCATACAAACCCCAAAGTCACAAACAGTGACTTTTCTCAATAACTTTGTTAATTTCTGTGCTATTATCGTAAAACTTAATATTAGAGAGTTTATTACGCCTGTAAATTACTGTGTTTATTACTGTGCCAAATTTGATCAAGATCGGATGACTATATCATATAGCTCCCATAGGAACGATCGGTCGCAAACAGTGACTTTTGTAAATAACTTCGTTACTTTTAACGCGATTGCTTTCAAATTAAACTGTTTCAAATTCAACAGTTGTTAGTTTAATATATCTGTTAATGATTGTGCCAAATTTGATAAAGATCGGGTGACTATATCATATAGGTCCCATAGGAACGATCGGTGGAAAACAGTGACTATGATCAATATCTTCGTTATTTCCTACGATTGTAGGCCATTCTTTCGCAAGCATAAGCATCCAGCTTCATGGCATAAATATGTAGGGAAAGTTCAGCAAATCATCAACGATACGGCACCTAGAAGTACTAAGATAGCTCTCTTTTAAGATCCTAACCGGTATTGACAGGCGTAGATCAGAGGATGTAAACCTTAAAGAACTACTCGATGATCTTTTAATCGAAGAACTAGCAGAACACAGAAAGAAAATACGACTGGAGGCAGTTAAAAATATAAAAGAAATTCAGGAGGAGAACAAGAAGTCAGCTAATCTGAAGAGAAAAGAGGGAAAAGGATTCAAAATAAATGATTTGGTTGCTATTAAACGTACCCAATATGGCGTTGGTCTGAAATTTAAAGGAAAGTATTTAGGACCCTATAAAGTAACTGCAATCAAAAGCATGGAAGATATGAAGTAGAGAAAGTTGGACAGGCTGAAGGACCTAATAGTACATCAACTGTATCGGAATATATGAAATTGTGGGGACCGACATTCGGGTCGAATGTACCGTCAGGAGGGCCGAATGTGGGAAATGGCATTGAGAGAGAGCAATTCAAAGTGATAGAAGAGAAGAGACAAACGCGTAGTGGCCGAACATTCTAGTAGAAGTAGAGAGAGCAGGGCATAGGCATCATTATATAAGTTGAGAGAGAGCTGTTAAAGAGGCCGTAGATTATTCGCAAAGAGACTGTCAACTGAGTCGCACGTCAAGGTCCATAAGTAGTCCAGTGTTATTTCTATAAGTGTGTTTAAATCTTAACAATATATTGAACTCGATTGTCATCAAACAATTCATATATTAATAAACAAATAAATATAGTAACGATCGATAAATCAACACTACATTTATTTCTGTTGGCCTTGGTGGCTTTGGGCAGGTCTCATAGCCTGCCACAGGCTGTACAATTTGGCGGAGCTATTGTGGCGGCGGTCGAACAGGATGCTGAACAAGCTCGCGGCAAACATCACCACAAGAAGTACAAGAAGCTGTTGAAAGTGTTGTGTCCTCTGCTTGCTGCTGCTGCCTTGGCCAAAATGGTTTTTGGGCCTGTTGAGGAACGGTTGCTGAATTCTTAAACTTAAATTTAAATTTGAATGTAAACGATCTTGTATTTTATTATTCTGAACTTTAAGTTGCATGGTACACCTTTTTTTGGCTAATGCAATATCAAGCGTATGGTGAAAAACGAGAATGTATGTTGAGTTCAGTTAATTGCTTATTGGTAAACAGAAACCATCACATGTAGTGAAATAAAAGCTATTTTATAATTAAACGAACCAGCATTTAATTTATGCATCATCATAAATTCGGTCCTTCGAGCCGGATTTGGATTCTGTTGGAATAGGCAACACGCACCAAGTTACAGTCCAGCCTCACGCGGCTGCTGACACTTTCGGAGAACCCGCCTGAGAACTGCACAGCGGATGTGGTGGATACTATGATGACCAGACTCGACCCCGTGTGGAAGGAGTTTGATCAGTCCACTGATGATATGTTTGATTTTCGAGAATCGCAAGGGTACGTCGATCCCATGGGTGACTACGGAGACTATAAGATGAAGTAGTTAACTGCACAACTGCATTTAAAGGAACTGAAAACTTTTGGAAGTTTCAATATCTCTTTCTTTTCTCTGTGATGAGGCTGCAAGTTTAATAAATCATTTGCCGTTACCAGGACCGGCGTACGAGACTGCTTGGGCAGGGCTAATGGAACGTTATGATCGACCTCGACATGTCGTAAACACGCTTTTGGATAATTTTAGGCGTCTACCATCAACAAGGGTGACAGATGTATCCGTTCTACGAAAGATTTCCGATGGGGCAAGTGAAGTTGTACGTGGCCTAGATGCACTTATCCAAACTAATCGCGACTGTTGGGTGATCTATTTTCTACTGGATAAAATTGATGCAGAGTCGGAATGCAAATGTGTGTTCTACAGCCGTGAGGGGACATCTCCAACCATTAAGGATTTTCTTAGATTTCTCGGAGAACGTTGTGATGAGTTCGAATTAAGCCGCTGCGAACAAGTCGCACAATCAAACGTTAAGAAATACACTCGGATACTGATTTCACAAACTCAAGAGGGTGTCTTAAATGTGAGTCTAAAGAGCATAATGTATACAACTGTGACCAGTTCTTGGGCCTCTCCGTGGAGAGGCGCTACTCATTTGCTAAGGAAAAACGTTTGTGTTTTAGTTTTCTAAGGCCTTACCCTATTTCAAGACGTGAATCCATTGTCAGGACAAACACCACACGCTGCTACATCGCCAAGTCGAAGAGAAGAGCGTTAATCCCACAGTAGCCATGATTGCCGAAACTAAGCAAGTAAACGAAGTCCAATCTATAGAATCACCGAGTTAGTTAGCACATTCTGCGGTAAATCTACAGCCGCGAGGAAAACCAAAGAGTGTATTTCCCACAGCCCTAGTTTTGGCTTTAAATTTAAACGGATCATACACCACTTATCGTGTTCTCTTTGATAGTGGATCAGAACTATCATACATTTCAGAGCGTTGCATACGATCTCATCTTACGCTCACCATCTCGAATACTTGTCTCAGAAATTTCGTGAATCAAGGCTGATACTACAAGAGGGGTCAGCGCAGTACACTTGAAATCAAGGTTCTCGAAGCATACACTAGATATTACAGCTCATGTCTTAGGTAAGATAACTACTCTATTGCCAAAGGATGAAGTCAACCCGGCCATTTTGAAAGTTTTCGATGGTTTAGAACTGGCTGATACACGGGAAACCAGCGCTAAGCATGTGGACTTTTTGTTGGGTAGCGACTACGTGTGGTGAGGAGGTATTAGATAAACATGGAAACATAATTGCAATATCCACAATATTCGGGTGGGTGGTCATTTCAATTGCAGCTAAACAAGGATCAACGATCAATGATCGAAATTGGAAGAATTAAGTGGCAGTTTACCGCCCACTGCTGATGATTTGAAGGTCGAGAATCATTTTCGCTCTACACACTTTCGTGACTCAAATGGAAGGTATAGTGTTGAGCTTTCATTTGAGAACTCGGATGTTAAGTTTGCAAATACTCTTCAGGGAGCAACATCACGATTTAATTTAGTAGAAGGTCGACTTCAAAAAGATAAAAGGTTAAAGGAAGAGTATACCAAGCTTATGCGCGAATACATCGGTCTGGGACACATGCGCATTCTTGATGAGACAGAGAAGACGAGTGCAACTAAAGAACACATGTTCTATTTGCCTCACCATCCGGTTATTGGTACGAAATTGAGAATTGTATTTGATGGATCTTATAAAAATAAGAGTGGCAGATCACTAAACGATGAGTTAATAGTGTGCCCGAGTATTCAGTAATGGATGTGTGTTTACGCTTTCGAATTTATAAGTTTGTTTTTTGCGCAGACATCATTAAAATGTTTGGGCAAATATGGTGTTTAAGAATAAACATCGTGTTCATCTGAAGCGGCTTCACCAAATCAGATGCACTAAAGAAAACATAATACAACTGTACTTTTGTCACAAACAAGTAATCTAGCATATGACTAGAATTACAATCAGCCACACACATTGTAGAAAAACACTTGAAATTCTAAACTAACCCAAAAGATCACAACGGCAGGATGTCAAGTGGCCGAAGCCGTGCCCAAAATAATAATAATTTTCAACCCCCGAAATCTTGGGTTTGAGTCTCATTAGGATAAGATATTTTAAGAACAATTGTTACCTCCTAAAGCCTAAGATTCCCTATATAAACTCAATACTTGTGTTAATAAAATGAGTTCATATTTTGAATTCAACGAATGAAGATTGGGTTATTCTTCTCCTCCGGAATCCCTATTCATTTTGGTCCTTCGAGAAAAAAGGAACTCTGTAGTTTTCCCCACCAGTGGTAAGAGACTCAGAGAATGAATCAGCTCCTTAAGAGTTTGAGATCTTATGCAAGTATAAATGCTAAGACCAGCTAAAGGTAGCAAAATAAGAAAGAACTCTGTAGTTTTCCCCCACCAGTGGTAAGAGACTCAGAGGTTCAATCAGCTCCTTAAGAGTTTGAGATCTAATGCAAGTGTAAATGCTTAGACCGGCTAAAGGTAGCAAAATAAATAACTCTTGTTTTCCCCACCAGTGGTAAGAGACAGAGTATAAAATAAAAGCAAAATATTATTGCTTAATAAATAAAAAGTGCGTGCGACCGAGTATATAAAGGCAGTTTGGCTAGTCGAGCAACTGCAATAATTTCGGCGGCGGTAAAAAAAAAAGAACATTATAAAGTTCGTGTGTGGCGTATTCGAAGCCCTAATATCAAAAAAAAAAGTGGCTGGCAGTATATGTAGTTGCAAGTCGGCAACTACCAACAGCAGCAGAGCAACAAGATAGTTGCAAAGAAGAGGCTGGAAAAGTGCCAGTATAAGAAAATCTGGTGCGAAATCCGGCACCGGTACCGCCTGAGCCCAAAGGCCCTGGACAACAGCAGCTGAGCGACGAAACAGTAAAAATAATACGGCGATCTCTACCCATTGGCGGACAAGCAGCAGCGAACAGGATCATCAGATAAGATATAAATTAAAATAGTCATAAGTACTTACATCAACCTACATATTTTAATATTATCATTATAAATTAAGTCGATATCCTCTAAGACAAAAATGTTCCCTACCAAAATCGAAAAATTGTTAGCGAAGCAGCACGAGTTGCATAAAAGGGTGAAGAAGATAGAAGAAATAGACGCTAGTAAGTTTACTAGCAAGATTCTTAATGAAGTAAGAGACATTCAGAAGCAATGGATTAGTTACAATAACCAAATGCTAGAGAGTGGAGCAACCGAACATATCTATTTTACAGATGGAAAATATGAGGAAGGCTTAAATATGATTAATAGATTAATAGCCAAAGGAGAAGCAATCAGGCAGGGCACTGTTGATTCGGAGAACATTGAAGCAGATGCAACTATGTTAGAGAATTTTGAAGACAGCAGCGGAGAGTCGCGGGGAAACGCGACCTCCAGTAATGAGAATGCTAAGGTTAGCCAGGAGAAATTGCAAGAAAAGGTTCGTCAGCTGCAGGAATATTTAGACATGGTGAGCAAAGATTTACGTACGATAGATAATAGAACAGGCGAAATGTATGTTAAAAAAATAAAATTCTTGTTCAGGAAGGTACAGATGTGCCAAGCTTATTCAGTTGAGTTTATAGGTAACGATACGTTTAAAGAGGTCATAGAAGAATTAGAGTTCGACCTTCAGAATACCTTGGTAGCATTAGAAGAAAAAAATAAATGATCAGAAAAATTTGAAAGTTGAGAATGTTACCGTGAGAGGCGAACTACCGGTGTTGCCAAAGATTCAGGTACCCACATTTTCTGGAGAACCTAGAGAGTGGGACCTGTTTGTAGAATTATTTACGGAGTTAATTGAAAAAAGAGAAGATTTAAGTCTTGCTCTTAAGTTCAATTATTTGAAATCCGCGTTAAAGGGCGAAGCAAGGAGCATGGTAGCTCATCTATTGTCAGGTTCAGCTGACAATTATAGTGCCGCTTGGGAACTGTTAACCAAGCGGTATGAAAATAATCGGAGGGTGTTTTCCGAACAGTTAAATCGGATCGTTGTTTTACCGATGATCAACAATGAGTCCGCAAAGAGTGTAAAAGGAGTGATTGACATAATTAATGAGTCAATACACTTAATTAAAATTAAAACAAATTTATCCGATGAAGTTGACATAATATTTGCTCAACTTATACTTCGGAAATTTGATAGAGACGCTCTGCAATTATTCGAGAGTCAGATTAGAAAAACAAGGCAGATACAATTGCTATTTGATGTCATGGAATACTTGGAGCAAAGATATTGCTCGCTAAGTGCCATGAGCAAAGAAGAGAAAAAACCAATAGAAAAAACGTCGGCTGTGGGGTTCAATGATAGTTGTCCGATCTGCAATGGCCCCTGGCATAACGCACTTCAGTGCTATAAGTTTAAAGCGCTAACACCTATAGAAAGGCTGGAAATAGCAAAAAAGTACAATTGTGTACACGATGCTTGAAGCATTCAAGCAACAAGAGATGCAATAATGAAATGGTCTGCTCATTTTGCAGCAGAGGACACCATACGTTACTCCATTATGAAGAAAATCAGGAGAGCGTTAATACCTGTGTAACGGCACAACAAAAATTGTTGGCCACAGCCCTAATACAAATTAAGAAAATAAATGGAGGGTTTCAAACATTAAGAGCTTTGGTTGATTGTGGTTCTCAGAGTACTATATTATCTGAAGAAGCCGCTCAAATATTGAAATTACGTAAAATTAAACAATATACAGAGATAAGTGGCGTGTCCTTAATAAAAGCCAAAAAATCAAAATATAAAGTAAAAATAGATGTGAAGACGCGGAATCCACGGGATAAACTTCTTAAGGTTGAGGCAATTGTTTTGCCAAAGTTAATAAAAGCTCTTCCGTTAAAAATAGCAAACGTGGATATGTCAAAATGGCAATCCTACGTACTTGCTGATCCTACCTTTAATAAACCTGGTAGGGTTGACATGATAATAGGGGTAGACGTATATACCCAAATTTTAAAAGGGGGAGTTAGAAAGATAAATGGTCTACTAGGTCAAAATACTAAATTTGGTTGGATCGTCTCAGGATGCACCAAATCAAAAATGAATATATCTGTAGTGGCACCAACAATAGATGTTACAGGTTTTAAAAAGCGTTGGGAGAAGAAAAAAGGTAAATGTGAAAATAAATACAACACAAGTCCAAACAGACTCAACAACGAAACAAAAAAAGAAATAACCTGTCGGGCCCCGGTAGAACCTCACCTTAGAGGTAAGATAAAAGCTGAGGTGAAAGAAATAAGTTTATGGCCCCCGGCAGGACCTCAGTTCGGAGGTAAAGTAAAATCTGGGGAAGAAAAAGTATATATCCCAGAGCCAGTACAAAATGAAAATATTCAGATGGCAAACGTTAAATTAAATAATGATTATCTAAGAAATAGTGTCAAAATAAATTCGGGTAACAAATTGTCCGAGGCTGTATTACAAAAAGGGACAACACTTAATCCGAATAACCACTCAGAATTCAAATACCAGCAAAAGCCACATTGGTTTAAGCCGAGAGGTAAAAGTAGTTGGTCTTTAAAGTCTCCACCATATAAAAAGGCTAGAAGTCAGCACAGTAATACACATCAGGAGTGGGTAGATATCCCGAAGCAAAAATTGTTAAACATCGGGCGATATTAATAAACCAATTTGGAAAATGATACAAACATTGATTTGCTAGGGTTAACTTCTCTTATGTAGCTCGTCATGCTTCTTTAACAACAGTAATCTTACTAAAAATAATATTAATAATAATAATTTGTTTAGGGCAACTAAATAAAAATAAAATCCAAAACGTCACATTTGGCGGCCCTTTGCAGAATGTTTAAGAATAAACATCGTGTTCATCTGAAGCGGCTTCACCAAATCAGATGCACTAAAGAAAACATAATACAACTGTACTTTTGTCACAAACAAGTAATCTAGCATATGACTAGAATTACAATCAGCCACACACATTGTAGAAAAACACTTGAAATTCTAAACTAACCCAAAAGATCACAACGGCAGGATGTCAAGTGGCCGAAGCCGTGCCCAAAATAATAATAATTTTCAACCCCCGAAATCTTGGGTTTGAGTCTCATTAGGATAAGATATTTTAAGAACAATTGTTACCTCCTAAAGCCTAAGATTCCCTATATAAACTCAATACTTGTGTTAATAAAATGAGTTCATATTTTGAATTCAACGAATGAAGATTGGGTTATTCTTCTCCTCCGGAATCCCTATTCATATGGATTTCTGAAAATCACCGAAATCATCAACGAATGAATGAAGAGAAAACCTAACTGAAGAGCTGCAACATTACCAGCTTTGGACGGTAACCTATGGAACAGCCTGTGCACCATTTTTAGCCTATTCTATTGGAAGATTTCTACGTGGACGATGTCCTGACCAGAGCAAACACGGAAGAGCAAGTTATACGTAACAAGGATGAACTTATTCAACTATTAGGTCGCGCACATCTGGAGCTTGGGAAATGGGTATCCAATACCTACGGAATCGGTCCTTTAGAAGAAGCAGCAGCGACAGGTGTGACTGGAGATGCCTCCTCAGTAAAGGTATTGGGAATACATTGAATGCACAGAATGTTCAAAAAGACAAGTATTATCAGACGTATCTCGCATATTTGACCCGCTTGGTCTACTGGCGCCGGTCATCGTTCAATTTAAGATCCTTATCCAAGAGCTCTGGCTTCTTAATCTAGATTGGGATTCACCGCTTCCAACTAAACTGGCAGACCGGTGGCGTAAGTATCGCGAAGACATTAACAACATAGGGTAGTTAACGAAGAGAGTTACACGCCTTCTCAGACGCCTCAATAAAACCATACGCAGCAGTCGTATACTCTCAGATCGTGTACCAGGATGGCACCATAGAGATTTCACTAATCGCGGCGAAAACACGGGTCGCTCCACTTAATCAGCAATCGCTCCCTCGTTTGGAATTATGTGGCGCACTTCTGCTAAGTCGGCTGATCTCATCAATCAAGTTAGCTTGGAAGGATCTAGAAAGCACCGTATATGCTTGGTGTGATTCGACGATTGTGTTGGCATGGCTGAACCATTTGCCAGCTAGTTTGAAGACGGTAATTGGAAATCGTACTGCCGAAATATTGTTAATACCAAGCAAAACCCAGCAGACTGCGCTTCCAGAGGAATGCTGGCTGAGGACTTTCTCCCTTTTACTCTCTGGTGGAAGGGTCCCGACTGGCTGGCTGAGACACATCTTAACTTAGGTAACGAAGATGATAGGCAAATCTCTAACTCAATTTTAGATGACAAGTACCGAAAAGAGTTGAAGGCTACAGTATTAGTTACTCTCGCAGAAACCATGAACGAGTCATCTCATGGCATTCTTCCTGGCCGAGACTTGTGCGCATTGTGGCATACATTTTACGATTCGTCCGACACATGAAAAACCCCAAAGAAATGTCAGACACTGTCACCGGAAACCTTTGACGAGTACGATTGCGACCGATCGTTCCTATGGGAGCTTTATGATATAGTCATCCGATCTTGATCAAATTTGGCACAGTCATTAACAGATATATTAAACTAACAAATGTTTAATTTGAAAGCAATCGCGTTAAAAATATCGTAAGTTATTTACGAAAGTCACTGTTTTCGATCGATCTTTTTTATGGCAGCTATATAATATAGTCTCCCGATCTTGATTTGGCACAGTAGTTTATAGGCGTAATAAACTGTACAATATTAAGTTTCACGACAATAGCAAAAAAAATTACGAAGTTATTGAGAAAAGTCACTGTTCGGTTTGTATGGGAGCTCTATGATCCGGCTAAATCCGAGATACACAACCTCTGCAGTATATACAAGTCTACGTGCAAAATTTCAGCTCTGTAGCTCCTACGGTCTAGAAGGAATTTGCGTTGATCCAGACGGGCGGACGGACATGGCTATTTGAACTCGTCTCGTCGTGCTGATCAAGAATATATATACTTTGCCTGGTCGGAGATGCTTCGTTCTATGCGTTGCACACTTCTGACCAAAATTAAAATACCCTTTTTGCAAGGGTATAAATATCAAAGAAGCTAACATCGGCTATGCCGAAGTTTATATACCCTTGCAGTCCTTGGCAATGATATTTTTACATTTTGAAATTTCTTTCCCTGCAACTCAATTCATCAACATACAAACAAAATAATTTTACACTTCATACTACAATTTGTTCTTCTTCTTCCTTGATTACCTAAGCAAAGCAACGCACGCATACACATACAGTTCGTTGTAGCGTTGCGTCTGTGTGTGTATGCATTTGCTCTGTTGATTTGATGATGACTTAGCAGGCAGCAAGCAGCGCTGCCGGCAGCGATTCAACCGATTTATATTGACTGTAACTTGTGTTCTATTTATCCGAACAGATTCAAACAACTTAATCCTCAATGGAATATCGTCGTTTGTATTTATTGAGAGTTCTCTTCTAAGCGAACTTGAACTAGTTGAATAGAGATTCCCGGAGAGAAGGAAAATAACCCAATCTTCATTCGTTGAATTCAGAAAATGAACTGATTTTATTAACAAAAGTATGGAGTTTATATAAGGAATCTTAGGCTCTAGGAGATAACAATTGTTCTTAAAATATCTTATTCTAATGAGACTCAAATCCCACGTAATCGGGGGTTGAAAATTATTATTATCTTGGGCACGGCTTCGGCCACATGACCTCCCAAATTATTATTATTAATATTATTATTAGTAAGATAACTGTTGTTAAAGAAGCATGACGAGCTACATGAGAGAAGTTAACCCTAGCAAATCAATGTTATCCTTCTTATAGCTGACATCCTATTATTTTGTATGATTTACCAAATTGGTTTACTTAAATCGCCCGATGCCTAACAATTTTTGTTTCGGGATATCTACCCACTCCTGATGTGTATTACTGTGCTGACTTCTAGTCTTTTTATATGGTGGAGACTTTAAAGACCATCTACTTTTACCTCTCGGCTTAAACCAATGTGTTTTTTGCTGGTATTTGAATTTTGAGTGGTTATTCGGATTAAATGTTGTCCCTTTTTGTAATACAGCCTCGGACAATTTGTTACCTGAATTTATTTTGTCACTATTTTTTAGATAATCATTATTTAATTTAACGTTTGCCATCTGAGTATTCTCATTTTGTACTGGCTCTGGGATATATACTTTGTCTTCCCCAGATTTTACTTTACCTCCGAACTGAGGTCCTGCCGGTGGCCGTAAACTTATTTCTTTTACCTCAGCTTTTATCTTACCTCTAAGGTGAGGTCCTGCCGGGGCCCGAAAAGTTATTTCTTGTTTTGTTTTGTTGTTGAGTTTGTTTGGACTTGTGGTGTATTTATTTTCATATTTACCTTTTTGCTTCTCCCAACGCTTTTTAAAACCTGTAACATCTATTGTTGGTGCCACTACAGATTTATTTATTTTTGATTTGGTGCATCCCGAGACGATCCAACCAAATTTAGTATTTTGACCTAGTAGGCCATTTATCCTTCTAACTCCCCCTTTTAAGATTTGGGTATATACATCTACCCCTATTACCATATCAACCCTACCGGGTTTATTAAAGGTGGGGTCAGCAAGTACGTAGGATTGCCATTTTGACATATCCACATTTGCTATTTTTAATGGAAGAGCTTTTATTAACTTTGGCAAAACAATTGCCTCAACCTTAAGAAGTTTATCCTGTGGATTTTGCGTCTTCACATCTATTTTTACTTTATATTTTGATTTTTTGGCTTTTACTAAGGACACGCCACTTATTTTTGTATATTGTTTAATTTTACGTAACTTTAATATTTGAGCGGCTTCTTCAGATAATATAGTACTCTGACAACCACTATCAACCAAAGCTCTTAATGTTTCAAAGCCTCCATTTATTTTCTTAATTTGTATTAGGGCTGTGGCCAATAATTTTTGTTGTGCCGTTACACAGGTATTAACGTCCTCCTAATTTTCTTCAAAATAGAGTAACGTATGGTGTCCTCTGCTGCAAAATGAGCAGACCATTTCATTGTTGCATCTTTTGTTCCTTGAATGCTTCAAGCATCGTGTGCACAATTGTACTTTTTTGCTATTTCCAGCCTTTCTTGAGGTGTTAGCGCTTCAAACTTATACCACTGAAGTGCTTTATGCATTGAAACCTGCAACTTTGCTCATGGCACATAGCGAGCAATATCTTTGCTACAAGAATTCCATGACATCCGATAGCAATTCTATTTGCCTTGTTTTTCTAATCTGACCCTCATACATCTGTAGTCTCTCTGTCAAATTTCCGAAGTATGTGTTGAGCGAGTATTACGTCAACTTCATCGGACAAATTTGCTTTAATTTTAATTAAGTGTATTGACTCATTAATTATGTCAATCACTCCTTTTACACTCTTTTCGGATTCATTGTTGATCATCGGTAAATCAACGATCCGATTTAATTGCTCGGAAAATACCCTCCGATTATTTTCATACCGCTTGGTTAACAGTTTCCAAGCGGCACTATAATTGTCAGCTGAACATGCTCCTTGCTTCGCCCTTTAACGCGGATTTTAAATAATTAAATTTAAGAGTAAGACTTAAATCTTATCTTTTTTCAATTAATTCCGTAAATAACTCCACAAACAAGTACCATTCTCTAGTCTCTCCAGCAAATGTGGGTACCTGAAGCTTTTTCAACACCGGTCGTTCGCCTCTTACGGTAACATTCTCACTCTTACAATTTTCTTTATTGTTTAATTTCATTTCTAGCAGTGACAATTAATTTCGGACATCAAATTGTAAATCATCCATAATATTCTTTAATTTTGCATCACTTGTTAATACTTGACATGCCTGTACTTTCTCCCACAAATAGTTAATTTTATTAATATATAATGTCCATGTCCCATTGCCTGTTGACTTCAACTCTACTACCTCCAAATATTCCTGGAGCTGTCGGTCTCTATCCATAAATATCTCCTGGTTAACCTTAGGGTTTTCATTACTGGAGGTCGCATTCCCGCTCGACTCTCCTATGCTATCATCAACTATCCCTGACATATTTGCCTCCGCTTCAAGGCACACCGACTTACTAGTGCCTGGCTAGTGGCTGTGGCTAGAATTTTGGCAACTATCGTTAACGCTTCTTCATGTATTTTATTTCTGAAATAATCATGATCGAAATTTTGAGCAGTCTCAATCAATTTTTTGTTATTAGGTTTCCATTGATTCCTTATCTCTTTTACTTCCTCTACAACTTTGCTAGTTATGCTTCTAGAATCTAGTGCTTCCAACTGCCTTAACTTGGTATGTAACCCTGCCTGCTTCTCTAACACTTTTGCAGCCTTATTTGTGAACATTTTTGTCTTAGAGGATATCGATTTAATTTATAATGATAATATTAAAATATGTAGGTTGATGTAAGTACTTATGACTATTTTAATTCATATCTTATCTGATGATAATGTTCGCTGCTGCTTGTCCGTCAATGGGTAGAGTTCGCCGTTTTATTTTTTACTGTTTCGTCGCTCAGCTGCTGTTGTCCAGGGCCTATGGGCTCAGGCGGTACCGGTGCCGGATATCGCACCAGATTTCCTTATACTGGCACTTTTCCAGCCTCTTCTTTGCAACGCATAGAACGAAGCATCTCCGACCATACAAAGTATATATGTATATTCTTTTACAGCACGACGAGACGAGTTCAACTAGCCATGTCCGCCCGTCCGTCCGTCCGTCCGTCCGTCCGTCCGTCCGTCTGGATCAACGCAAACTCCTCCTAGACCGTAAGAGCTACAAAACTGAAATTTTGCACGTAGGCTTGTATATACTGCAGGGGTTGTATATCTCGGATTCAGCCGGATCGGACCACTATATCATATAGCTCCCATACAAACCCCAAAGACACGAACAGTGACTTTTCTCAATAACTTCGTTATTTTCTATGTTATTAAACTTAATATTGGAAAGTTTATTACGCTTATAAACGACTGTGCCAAATTTGATCAAGATCGGGTGACTATATCATATAGCTCCCATTGGAACGATCGGTCAAAAACAGTGACTTTTGTTAATAACTTCGTTACTTTTACCGCGATTGCTTTCAAATTAAACATTTGTTAGTTTAGTATATCTGTTAATGACTGTGCCAAGTTTGATCAAGATCGGGTGACTATATCATATAGCTCCCATAGGAACGATCGGTCGAAAACAGTGACTTTTGTAAATAACTTCGTTACTTTTAACGTGATTGTTTTCAAATTAAACATTTCTTAATTTAATATATCTGTTAATGACTGTGTCGAATTTGATAAAGATCGGGTGACTATATCATATTCGTCCCATAGGAACGATCGGTGGAAAACAGTGACTTTGATCAATAAATTCGTTATTTCCTATGATTGTAGGCCATTCTTTCGCAAACATAAGCCTTTTTAGATAAAACGTTCTTCCACATTGATGGCTAATAAGTAAGGGAAGAGTTACCAAAAAAGTTGCAAGGGTATACAAACTTTGACGCGGTCGAAGTTAGCCCCGGCCCTCTGGTTATTTATTAAGCAATATTTTGCTTTAATTTTATACTCTGTCTCTTACCACTGAGCACACTACCACACTAAGCATATACACTTGCATTGGATATCAAACTCTTAAGGAGCTGATTGAACCTCTGAGTTTCTTACCACTGGTGGGGGAAAACTACAGAGTTCCTTTTTCTCGAAGGACCAAAATGAATAGGGATTCCGGAGGAGAAGAATAACCCAATCTTCATTCGTTGAATTCAAAATATGAACTGATTTTATTAACAAAAGTATGAAGTTTATATAAGGAATCTTAGGAATCTAGGAGATAACAATTGTTTATAAAATATCTTATTCTAATGAGACTCAAATCCCACGTGGGTTGAAAATTATTATTATCTTGGGCACGGCTTCGGCCATAGACCTCCTGCCGTTGTGATATTTTGGGTTAGTTTAGAATTACAAGTGTTTTTCTCCAATGTGTGTGGCTGATTGCAATTCTAGTCATATGCTAAATTACTTGTTTGTGACAAAAATGACAAAATGCCAGGAAGCCTCTAACTATAAGGGTGTTTCATAATTTTTCGGTATCCCGAATGCCTAGTTCGCCATTTCAACATGGGTTTGTGAAACGTAAATGTACAACCATAAAGCATATGGTAGTATCAGCTTGATTTTACGAAATTCCTGAGACAAGTATTCGAGATGGTGAGCGTAAGATGTGATCGCATGCAACGCTCTGTCCTTTAAAATGCTAAACAAACTGATGTCATACACACTGACTTCAGCAAAGCCTTTGATTCTGTAAATCATACCTTATTACTTTCAAACCTGAACGATATTGGGTTTCCAAGGAAAAAAAAGAATGTACTTTTTAAGTCTTCTTTTTCCAATTCCATTCCTGTGACATCTGGTGTACCGTAAGGTAGTCATCTTGGCCCTCTGCTTTTCACATTATTCATTAACGATCTTCCATCACTCAGTATTCATTCGCGTCTGCTCAATATGAGTCGCACCAGACTAGAATTGAATCTGTTCAAAAGCAGTTTTTGCTATTTACTCTTTGTGTCTTAAGCTGGGATCCCAATGTCAATTTTCTTTCGTATTCTAGTAGAATTCTTTTGATTAACCTTCCTTCATTAATTATGCTTGGTGCTATTTTTATGCACAAGCTCCTAAATGGTGATGTTGATTCGCTTGAGTTATTGGCTCAGGTTAATCTGTCTGTACCATGTAAACGCAGTAGACGTCCTTTTATACATTTACCCCTTAATCGTTGTTCTTTTAACTCTGCCATGCATTAACCTATTAGTGTCCTCCGCTCTGATTACAACCTTCTATTCACTGTAATCAGCTAAGAGTCTTTAATTACTATACTTAAAACTTCTATCCTTTCCTGCTTAGTTCATAGATAGCGATTCGTACCGTGCGTCATACGGCTGCACTCCTCGGGCGGTCAGGCGAGAGGCGGGCAACATTCTGCCCGAGCTCGCGCGCTGTGTCCTGGTGTTGTAGGGCACCTACTGCGCATAGTATCGTTACATCCGCTAACTTGCTTCTATTGGTACATGGAAATATCCATTTTTTAAGTTTAGTGCAGTAAAAATCTATCCTCCTTAAAATTGATCAATAACAATGTTATTGGAAAATTTTTGCGAATTATCTTTGCATTCATATTTCTATAATCGCCGCACAACCTTTTAGCTCCATTTGTCTTTGTTACCAATACCATAGGTGATGCGTACATTAATATACTATCTCGGATAATTCCTTTCTCAAGCCATTCATTTATTTGATTATCTACAAAATCCTTGTTGCAAGTATGTGGGTATGCGGGAATGTCATCATTCTAAAAAATTTTAATTTCTCTGTTCCGATCAGGATTCTGTTTTGGCTTAATACTTATTTTGTACACATTTTCCTCCATTGTTTTATTAATATTTAATAATATTAAAATTTTTGAACAGGCTTTAGGTCATTGTTTCCAAATAAAAATGAAACATTGTTATTTAAGTTTATTTTTATTTATTTTCCGATATATTTCGGTAGCGCCGCGGCAACCGTCTTTAGGGCAACTACAATAAAATACAAGAAACATTTAACAATTATGTGACATTTAACAAAATTTTTTGTAACATACATTATTTAACACGTCAGCACCATTTGACGTGGAGTTACGAACTAATTCTTGTCAAGTAAATGTCTGTATATGTGAGCGCAGTTGTCAGTATCAGTCTTAAAGTTAAGTCGTGTGGCGCTCGGTGTATTGATGATATGTAGCATCTCCATGGTCAACCTTTTGTTATAGTGCCGCTCTTCATCTAAAATTGTCGTCTCTTCGAAATTCGGTGCATGGCCACTAGTTGCACAGTGTGTCATTAGTGCAGTTTTTGGTGTGTCTGTGTAATGCCTCATTTTATAGTCCGTTTTGTGCTGGGAAATCCTAGTTTTTAATTTTGATTTTGTCGTCCCTATATATATCTTATTGCACGGTATGTTTCCTTGTCCATTGCATGGGATTTTGTATATCACATTGCTTCTATTAGTCATCTCTATTTTGGATTTTGTTTTGTTGAATACATGTTTGAGGGTATTGTCGGGTGCTATTTTTATTCCATCTTTGTCATAACAATCCGAATGTGATAGTCTTTCCGATAATTTGGGTACATAAGTGACCGATATATATGTTTTTTCATTCTTAGTTTTGTCAATGGTGGATTTATGTTTTTTAAATAATGTCCTGATTACGTTATCCGGAAAATCGTTGTCCTTTAAGTAGTTAAGTTTTATTTCCGCAATTCCAATGGTTTGGGTTGCGATCGGCGGGCCATCCGCTGTTGTCATTGTGGTAGTTTTTGCGACCTTTGTGTTGTTATATAAAAATTTTGGATCAGGCTTTAGGTCATTGTTTCCAAATAAAAATGAAACATTGTTATTTAAGTTTATTTTTATTTATTTTCCGATATATTTCGGTTGCGCCGCGGCAACCGTCTTCAGGGCAACTACAATAAAATACAAGAAACATTTAACAATTATGTGACATTTAACAAAATTTTTTGTAACATACATTATTTAACACGTCAGCACCATTTGACGTGGAGTTACGAACTAATTCTTGTCAAGTAAATGTCTGTATATGTGAGCGCAGTTGTCAGTATCAGTCTTAAAGTTAAGTCGTGTGGCGCTCGGTGTATTGATGATATGTAGCATCTCCATGGTGAACCTTTTGTTGTAGTGCCGCTCTTCATCTAATATTGTCGTCTCTTCGAAATTCGGTGCATGGCCACTAGTTGCACAGTGTGTCATTAGTGCTGTTTTTGGTGTGTCTGTGTAATGCCTCATTTTATAGTCCGATTTGTGCTGGGAAATCCTAGTTTTTAATTTTGATTTTGTCGTCCCTATATATATCTTATTGCACGGTATGTTTCCTTGTCCATTGCATGGGATTTTTAATATCACATTGCTTCTATTAGTCATCTCTATTTTGGATTTTGTTTTGTTGAATACATGTTTGAGGGTATTGTCCGGTTTATGTGCTATTTTTATTCCATCTTTGTCATAACAATCCGAATGTGATAGTCTTTCCGATAATTTGGGTACATAAGTGACCGATATATATGTTTTTTTATTCTTAGTTTTGTCAATGGTGGATTTATGTTTTTTAAATAATGTCCTGATTACGTTATCCGGAAACTCGTTGTCCTTTAAAATATTTATTATTTCCATCTTCGTTTCTTCATGGTATATTTTATCCGAAATGTTCAGCATCCGTTGGATACAGCTCCTTGCTGTATTTATTATCATCGTCTTTGGGTGTTTTGAGTTGAAATTGATGATTCGTCCTGATGCTGTTGGCTTCCTGTACCATTTTAGTTTTAATTCGTTTCCTCGTCTGATGACCAATGAGTCCAAAAAAGCCAGTTTTCCATTGTCTTCCAGCTCCATAGTGAATTTTATATTCCTGTCAAATGAATTTAGGGTGTCCAGTGTTTTATCGATGTCATCTTGGTGTATAATTGAAAAAATATCGTCTACATATTTCGTCAATAATCTTGGTGGTCTGGTTAGTTTATCCATTGTAGTGTCCAGAAGATTATCCATAACGATGTCCGCAATCACAGGTGAGGCCGGAGATCCCATCGGCATTCCTTTTAATTGTATAAATGTTTGGTCCTTGTAGCTAAAATATCTATTCTCTTGGATGCAGAATTTTACTATTTCCATAAATAAAGCTTTTGGTATCTTTGTGTATTCCTGTATTTTAGTCCATTTGTTCCTGATTGTGTCTAATGCTAAATCCGTTGGTATGCTTGGAAATAATGATACCACGTGAAACGAAATTAATTGTTCATCGTTACAAATGTATGTGTTATTTATGCGTTGTTTGAATTCAGTTGCGTTTTTTATGTTGTATTTCGAGTCCAATGTTATATTCCTTAAAATTTGTATAATGTATTTACAAAGTCCATAGGATGGTGAGCCAATTGATGAACAAATTGGTCTCAATGGTGTTCCTTCTTTATGTATTTTTGGTAGTCCATATATTCTTGGAGAGATCGCCGTAGATGTCGTCATTCTGTTCTTTTCAATCTTTGAGATAACCCCCATCTTATGTAGTTTGTCCACCAGATTGTTGTTCTTTGTCTGTAATCGTGTTGTTGGGTCTTTCCTGAGGATTCTAAAGGTGTTTAGATCCGACAAAATGTCCATCATTCTATGGTCATAATCAATCTTTTTCATTGCTACCGTTTTATTTCCTTTGTCAGATGTTAATATCAAAATATCGTCATGTTGTTTAAGAAATTTGTATGTCCGTTGAGTTATATTTAATATTGCACGATCTGTTGCATTTATGTATTTCATCGCTCTATGCTCTTTAACCATTAAAGAGAATGCAGTACGCGCTGCCTCTTGTTTCTCTTTTTCCTTAATTGTCTGAACTATTTCTTCTCCATCGGCAATGTATTTAATGAGAGGGAGCTTCTCGTGTTCTATGGGAAGAGCAAACTTTGGACCCTTTGAAAGTAATGATTTTATATCCGGCGTGAATTCCAATTCTGTCTTATTTACAAACCAATCGTCAGTTCTGTTGTTGTTCAAGAGAGCAAAGTTCCGTTTGTTTAGTTTCTCATGTTTTATTTCATGATGTTCCCGCAATGTTTTTGTTAGTCTTTTTACTGCGTTTTGTTCTCTCTCCAAAAAATGCGCTCATGCTCTGTTCGTCCAGCTGTTTTCCAAGAGTTTTTGTTGTCTCAGCTAATTTGTTGTTGATTCTTATGAGAGTGTTATGTTTCTGTTTTATAAGAAGGTTTAATATTTTTGTGTGAAAGATGTTAGGAATAAAAAAATGTCTGCACAGTGAAATTGTAAAATAAGAACACGAGGCAAATTAATATGTACAAGTCAAACGTTTTATTCAGAGAGAGCGGGAAAAAGAAGTGCGAGAAAGATCATTGTAGTTAGAGGTGGAACAAAGTTAGAGATGGAATACTCATAAAGCTATAAATCGATAAAATGTAATTTGCATATTTAAACTATTTCAACATATGTAAATACCATATTTCCATAATTTCAACACTTCTTCTCAAATTACATTTTAATACAAAAATACAGAAAATTCAATTATTCTATCATTCCAAGATGCTTTACAAACTTTACATGTTTTTCTTTTTGTAAATTTTTAGTAAGTATGTCAGCTACATTATCATCTGTTTGAACATAGTTAATTGATATTATTTTCATTGCAACAACTTCTCTAATGTGATGGTGCTTAATATCAATATGTTTAGTTCGCTTATGGTGCACTGGATTCGTTGCTATATGTTGTGCGCTTAAATTGTCACATTTTAGGACAATTGGTTGTGATGAAGAATGACAGCTAATTTCTTCTAAAAGCCTGCGTAGATAAGTTGCTTCCTTTGCTGCTGTAGACAGGGCAACGTATTCAGCTTCTGTACTGCTGAGGGCAACCAAACCCTGTTTCTTCGATTCACACGAAAACGCTGCTCCACCAAAATAAAATCCGTACCCTGTATAGGATTTTCTGTCAAGGCTGTCGTTCGCCCAGTCTGCATCAACAAATCCATACAATGGTTTTCCAGTTTTGTAATAGTGCAGCTTCAAATCTATTGTTTTGGACAAGTAAAGCAAAATATGCGTCAACGCTGCATCATGCTCACTATGTGGATCATTGTTTCGCTGCGCCAGTTTACTAATTGAGTGAGCAATATCGGGACGTGTAGATATAGCGAGATACATTAAAGACCCAACCAGGGATTGATAATGGGTCACATCTACCCTTTTACATTTCTTATCGTTGCAGCTAATCTTAAAACCAGGATCTAAAGGTGTTGATACTGAACGACATAAAATCATATTGTACTTTTCTAACAAGGACTTTATATATTGCTTCTGACAAATTGAAATAGATCCAACTTCTCCTTGACGGTGGATTTCTATACCAAGGAAATTATTTAACTCAGATGAATCTTTAATATCAAATGAACACTTCAATATTTTTACTATGTGAGCAATATGGTTTTTCTTTGAACAGGCAATAATTAAATCATCTACATAAACAGCTATTAAACTGTACGAACTTTCATGAATCTTCTTATATAAACATGGCTCATTTTTTGTAGCTTCAAATCCTAGATTCACTAATACTTCATTAAGTGTGCTATTCCAAGCCCTGCCCGATTTCTTAAGGCCATATAAGGCTTTTTGTAATTTAATTACACGATGTGGATGATCTTTACTAACAAAATGTTCTGGCTGCCTCATATACACTGTTTCAGTTAAATTACTATTTAAATAAGCATTTGAAACATCTACCTGATGTAAGTACAACTCTTTTTCGGCAGCAACAGCTAAAACAAGTCTAATATTTTCATATCGTATAACTGGCGAAAAGGTTTCTTGATAATTTATTCCATATTTCTGATTACAGCCCATAGCTACCAGTCTTGACTTAAAATTTGTTATGTTGCCCTGATTATTTCTCTTAACTCGAAATACCCACATGGAACCGATTGCTGTCTCTCGAGGTGGTAGGTTGACCAATGACCAGGTTTTGTTGGCAATGAGAGCATCATACTCTCGCTTCATAGACATCACCCACTCAAACGAATGTTTGCTTTGTAAGGCTTGCTTGACCGTATTGGGGGTTTCGACATCATGATAGGCGACCATATTGTGAAGCATATTGTATTGTTTTTTAGGTCTACCTGGCTGTCCGCTGCGAATAAGACTTGGCCTTCCAGGTCCACGACGTTCAGGCGCATTTTGTTCCTCGGAGTCGTTGAATGCTTCAGAGTCGTCGAAACTCACATACTGCTCGTTTTCGTTGAAAAGTGTCTCATCCATGTCAATTTCTTCTTCTTGAGATGAATGTTGAGTTGCTTCTTCTGGCGTAAAGTCTTCTGTTTCTACAGTTGCCAAAACTTGTGCTTCATTTGGGAACAAATCATCGTCATGGGTCAAATTATTTTCATTATGATTGTCTATAACAAACGATGTAAAATTGTTAGTACTCGATTCATCTGTATAACCCACATTTTTAGGAACTTCGTCTTCAACAAATTTTACGTCACGCCGCTCGATGACTTGCTTTTTATCTCTGTCATAGAGTCGATAGGCCTTTGCAGTTAGAGAATATCCAACAAAAACATACAGTTTACCCTTAGGCCGAAATTTGTTTGTTGTTTTAAATTAATGCCGGTCACGAGTTGTTTATCTATTATTTCGTTCAAACTGCGAAAATTAAGGTGACCATATCTATTGTGCCACAAAATTTCTTTCTCTTTCATATAAAACAATCTGTTTTTGGTAGCGTTATTAAAAAGAAACAAATTGTCTTGCTTTAAAGCTGCAATCATGGTACTACCGTCATTCGATTTTACAACAGCACAATTTTCTTTGAACGTAACTGTGTGACCATAGCTTAGCGATGCACTCACGGAAAAAAAATTTAATTTCAGGTCTGGCACATATAGAACATTTTTTAACGTTATTACACATTCACTTGTATTTATTTGAACTGTTCCTCTTCCAGGGCTTTTAATCTGTAAATCAGCAGCTAAACATATCATATCGTTTTTCTCAGTGTAAGAAACAAACAAATCTTTTCGTAGCACTTGTGCGAGGTGGCACCACTGTCAATACACCAATTGCCGTTTGCAAATTTCTCTTTTTGTATTTCCGAATACACTGCATAAGAAATTTGGTGTTTCTTTTCTGCTTCTTTACTTTCTTGTTGCTTCACTCTACACTGTACTGATCGATGCCCGCGCTTTCCACACTTGAAACAGTTTCCGTTAAATTTACCGGTTTCGCGTTTTTCATTTTGTTTCTTGTTCGTGCCTGCATAGAAGGCTTGTTGCGCGTTTGCTTTTTCACCGTTTTCTTTTATGCGAATTGCTTCTGCCAGCAGCTTCACTTTTAGCACTTGTAAAGACGGTAGAGAATCTCGTGTCTCCATTGCTACCACAAAATGTTCATAATCAGAGCTCAAACTTGACAAAAGAATTATTACTTTTAATTCTTCACTTAAATCAATTCCAACTTCAGTCAGCTTACTGATTAGTTCCACGAATGAATTTATATATTGTGGAATTTCGCTATTTGCTTCCATTTTCAGGTTCAAAAGTTTTTTATAGAGCAACCCTTTTTGAATTGGCCCGGTGGGCACGTGTACATTGCGTAGTACATCCCATGCTTCTTTTGAGGTTATACAATTTTTAATGTAGTTCAATTGAGAAGTATTCACATATAGAATAATACAAGCTAGCGCTTTTTCATCAGCTATTACCGGTTTTGCTGGATCGACGACATCTATTCCACTCACGAATTTCCACAGTTCTTGATGAATTAGTATACTTCGCATTTGTATACTCCACACATCATAATTATGCTCATTGAGCTTTTCGATTTGAAAACTTTGACTCATCTTTTACAATTTTAAAATTTCGTTTTCTGTTAGATCTGGGCCCATAACCAATGTTAGGAATAAAAAAATGTCTGCACAGTGAAATTGTAAAATAAGAACACGAGGCAAATTAATATGTACAAGTCAAACGTTTTATTCAGAGAGAGCGGGAAAAAGAAGTGCGAGAAAGATCATTGTAGTTAGAGGTGGAACAAAGTTAGAGATGGAATACTCATAAAGCTATAAATCGATGAAATGTAATTTGCATATTTAAAATATTTCAACATATGTAAATAGCATATTTCCATAATTTCAACAAAAGAAATATGTATATCTGTCCAATGTTTTGTTAATGTCTGGAATTGGGAATTAATTTAGATTTTCTACATTTTAACAGAAATTTTAAACTACTTTTCAGTCTTACTAATTTCTTGGAGGTAGTCTGATGTCTATTAATTGTTGTTTTTGTGTTGCTGTAGTTAAGTTTTATTTTCGCAATTCCAATGGTTTGGGTTGCGATCGGCGGGCCATCCGCTGTTGTCATTGTGGTAGTTTTTGCGACCTTTGTGTTGTTATATAAAAATTTTTGATCAGGCTTTAGGTCATTGTTTCCAAATAAAAATGAAACATTGTTATTTAAGTTTATTTTTATTTATTTTCCGATATATTTCGGTTGCGCCGCGGCAATTCGGATAAAATATACCATGAAGAAACGAAGATGGAAATAATAAATATTTTAAAGGACAACGAGTTTCCGGATAACGTAATCAGGACATTATTTAAAAAACATAAATCCACCATTGACAAAACTAAGAATGAAAAACATATATATCGGTCACTTATGTACCCAAATTATCGGAAAGTCTATCACATTCGGATTGTTATGACAAAGATGGAATAAAAATAGCACATAAACCGGACAATACCCTCAAACATGTATTCAACAAAACAAAATCCAAAATAGAGATGACTAATAGAAGCAATGTGATATACAAAATCCCATGCAATGGACAAGGAAACATACCGTGCAATAAGATATATATAGGGACGACAAAATCAAAATTAAAAACTAGGATTTCCCAACACAAATCGGACTATAAAATGAGGCATTACACAGACCCACCAAAAACAGCACTAATGACACACTGTGCAACTAGTAGCCATGCACCGAATTTCGAAGAGACGACAATATTAGATGAAGAGCGGCACTACAACAAAAGGTTCACCATGGAGATGCTACATATCATCAATACACCGAGCGCCACACGACTTAACTTTAAGACTGATACTGACAACTGCGCTCACATATACAGACATTTACTTGACAAGAATTAGTTCGTAACTCCACGTCAAATGGTGCTGACGTGTTAAATAATGTATGTATGTTACAAAAAATTTTGTTAAATGTCACATAATTGTTAAATGTTTCTTGTATTTTATTGTAGTTGCCCTGAAGACGGTTGCCGCGGCGCAACCGAAATATATCGGAAAATAAATAAAAATAAACTTAAATAACAATGTTTCATTTTTATTTGGAAACAATGACCTAAAGCCTGATCAAAAATTTTTATATAACAACACAAAGGTCGCAAAAACTACCACAATGACAACAACGGATGGCCCGCCGATCGCAACCCAAACCATTGGAATTGCGGAAATAAAACTTAACTACAGCAACACAAAAACAACAATTAATAGACATCAGACTACCTCCAAGAAATTAGTAAGACTGAAAAGTAGTTTAAAATTTCTGTTTAAATGTAGAAAATCTAAATTAATTCCCAATTTTATCAAAAATACCACACGATGTGATAATATTTTTAAGTTTGACAATAACACATTTCCAGACATTAACACAACATTGGACAGATATACATATTTCTTTCACACAAAAATATTAAACCTTCTTATAAAACATAAACATAACACTCTCATAAGAATCAACAACAAATTAGCTGAGACAACAAAAACTCTTGGAAAACAGCTGGACGAACAGAGCATAAGCGCATTTTTGGAGAGAGAACAAAACGCAGTAAAAAGACTAACAAAAACATTGCGGGAACATCATGAAATGAAACATGAGAAACTAAACAACAAACGGAACTTTGCTCTCTTGAACAACAACAGAACTGACGATTGGTTTGTAAATGAGACAGAATTGGAATTCCCGCCGGATATAAAATCATTACTTTCAAAGGGTCCAAAGTTTGCTCTTTCCATAGAACACGAGAAGCTCCCTCTCATTAAATACATTTCCAATGGAGAAGAAATAGTTCAGCCAATTAAGGAAAAAGAGAAACAAGAGGCAGCGCGTACTGCATTCTCTTTAATGGTTAAAGAGCATAGAGCGATGAAATACATAAATGCAACAGATCGTGCAATATTAAATATAACTCAACGGACATACAAATTTCTTAAACAACGACGATATTTTGATATTAACATCTGACAAAGGAAATAAAACGGTAGCAATGAAAAAGATTGATTATGACCATAGAATCCTCAGGAAAGACCCAACAACACGATTACAGACAAAGAACAACAATCTGGTGGACAAACTACATAAGATGGGGGGTTATCTCAAAGATTGAAAAGAACAGAATGACGACAACTACGGCGATCTCTACAAGAATATATGGACTATCAAAAATACACAAAGAAGGAACACCATTGAGACCAATTTGTTCATCAATTGGCTCACCATCCTATGGACTCGAAATATAACATAAAAAACGCAACTGAATTCAAACAACGCATAAATAACACATACATTTGTAACGATGAACAATTAATTTCGTTTGACGTGGTATCATTATTTCCAAGCATACCAACGAATTTAGCATTAGACAATATTTAATAATAATAAAATATTAAACTAAAAATAATTTATTTGTCCTTTTCAATAGTCTATAATAGTGCAATGACTATTTCATATAATGCACATAAAGAGCTAAAGAGATAAAAAAACAACAACAAAAAACCTAATCTGCTGATTTTGTAAGAAAATGGGCGAAATGGGAATACAATAGGAAATTCCATTTCCAAATCAATTCCCGTTTTAAAGAAGACCCCATTTCCTATAGTTGATTTTTATGTTAAACTCATCATCGGTGAACTCATCGATAGACTGATTAACTTCAGTTAAAAATTGGGATTAGTGTATGATTTTTATTGGAATTTTTTTGGAACTCTCATGGTTCGATTTATAACTGGTTGCCATATGTTTGCCAGGTAGCATGGTAATTCGCCAAATCGGCGCACATATAATCGCAAAATGTAAATGCCCAACGATTCACTCGACTCTGAGTGCAATATCTACAACGATCCATCTCTTCATGGAACCGACAACTGATCCCATCTTCAAATTCATAAAAATCACATGAAAAAAATGTATCTGTTACGTATAAATTTGGATTTTCCACAGTCAATCCACCAATGTCCATAGCTTGTCTTTTAAGTGCCAAAAGTAGATATTGTACATCATAAACGACAATGGGGAAGAATTTTGAAGCTCCGATTTTATAAAATTTATCCTCATCATCATCATCATTATCCTCATGTTCACTTTGCTCTTCTTCACATGCACTTTCAATAAAATGAAAACATGACTTAACCATAGTTATATCATCGGTTTTGGTAAAGACCAGCAATGACTTTAAATCTTGACCGCTTTGATCCAAACGACTTCGCAAATAATTTTGAATACTTTGATATAATTTTATCATTTTTGAATCACCCAAAGCCACAGGTGGCAATCGCAACTGATGAGTTTCAGCAGCATGTTGCATGGCATGGCATCTTCGACCAAATATCAAGTGACCGGGATCAATCATAGTGCTATAGATATTTCTAACACCGTCTTTCAATGAAAATTCACAAGCTGAAAATTCATCTAGTATATAAATACTGGTATTGAAACCCACGTAATTAAAGTAATTAAACGAGACGAAAATAAGTTTTGTGTTCTCCAGATCCTGAACAATGAGCTCGATAGATATTGCGTTTTATGCTACCAATTTCGATTGCAGCATCTCGCTCCTCCTCACCAAGACAATCGAGAGCGCCCTTTAGGGCACGTGCTGCTACATCGGTATCTTGGGATAAACTCATTCGTTGACCCTCGGGAATTTTCTATGGGAACGTCACCTTTTCTTTTATTACCAATAAAACTGAATGTAAAACAAAACAAAATGAAATAGTGCAGAACTTTTAAATTTTTCGTCCTCTTCTCCGGGTCATTACCTTTTCGTTTATAACCAATAAAACTGAATGTAAAACAGAACAATGAAAAACTGCTGAACTTTTAAGTTTCCCGTGCGACAATGACGGGAAAGACAGAGATAAAACGATGCTCAATTTAACCCCTTTTTTCCTGACTTACAAGAAGAACTTCAGATATGCGAATCGCTGATTTGGATGAATTTTGAATATGTTGTAGAATACCCCGTCATTTCAAGCTGTGTGAAATATTTCTGCGCCCTATATATACAAAAATCGCTTTAAAATTATAAGGAAACACTAGGATACAAATTAATTTTATCCTCACTGTACCATACGTATGCTGTTACGCTTACGCTTTGTTTCTACTTAACGAATAAAACACAGCAATAAGCAAAAATTAAAAAAGCAGAGGGCCGTGCAAATTTTTTTGTAACTCTTTCCTTACCTATTAGCCATCAATGTGGAAGAACGTTTTATCTAAAAAGGCTTATGTTTGCGAAAGAATGGCCTACAATAATAGGAAAGCGATTGAACCGATTTATATTTACTGTAACTTGTGTTCTATTTATCCGAACAGATTCAAACAACTTATTCCTCAATGGAATATCGTCAAGTCCGTATCCTTATCATTTAAAAAAGGCTAATTGTATTTATTGAGAGTTCTCTTCTAAGCGAACTTAAACTAGTTAAACCTTTTTATTCTCGGGGCCAGATGATCACCTGGATGTGTATTCAGGTTCTGTGCAAACGCTTTATGTAAATGCTTAATTCGCCATTACAACCACTAACCTTTAAAATGCTAAACAACCTGATGTCATATACACTGACTTCAGCAAAGCCTTTGATTCTGTGAATCATACCCTATTACTTTCAAAACTGAACGATATTGGGTTTCCACCTTTTTTCCTTTCTTGGGCTCGAGAATATTTGACAAAGAGAAAACAGAATTTACTTTTTAAGTCTTCTTTTTCCAATTCCATTCCTGTGACATCTGGTGTAGCGTAAGGTAGTCATCTTGGCCCTCTGCTTTTCACATTATTCATTAACGATCTTCCATCACTCAGTATTCATTCGCGTCTGCTCAATATGAGTCGCACCAGACTAGAATTAAATCTGTTCTTTGTGTCTTAAGCTGGTATCCCAATGTCAATTTGCTTTCGTATTGTAGTAGTATTCTTTTGATTAACCTTCCTTCATTAATTAACCGTAGAATTATGCTTGGTGCTATTTTTATGCACAAGCTCGTAAATGGTGATGTTGATTCGCTTGAGTTATTGGCTCAGGTTAATCTGTCTGTACCATGTAAACGCAGTAGACGTCCTTTTATACATTTACCCCTTAATAGTTTTTCTTTTAGTGTCCTCCGCTCTGATTACAACCTTCTATTCACTGTAATCAGCTAAGAGTCTTCAATTACTATACCTAAAACTTCTATCCTTTCCTGCTTAGTTCATATATAGCGATGCTATTATTTGTTTGTCTGTATTTTCTATTGTGTATTTGTCCACGCGATTCGTGCCGTGCGTTATGCGGCTGCACTTCTCGGGCGGTCAGGCGGGGAGGCGGGCAACAAAAATTTTATTGGAATTTTTTGGAACTCTCAGTGTTTCGCACCTTAAGTGCAGGATTTGTATTTGTAGATGTGAGACTACTAACCGTCGAAATGGTTGGACTTGTGGAACGTTCTTCTCGATTCTCCTGATTCAACGTTGAGGCTTAAGCCGTTGTCAGCGAGAAATATAAATCGACTGAAGCATCAAAATTGAATTTAAGGGCTGCAGCTGATTTATAACTAGGTGGCATATGTTTGCCAGGTAGCATGGTAATTGCCAAATCGGCGCACATATAATCGCAGAATGTAAATGCGCAACGATTCACTCGACTCGGAGTGCAATATCTACAACGATCCATCTCTTCATGGAACCGACAACTGATCCCATCATCAAATTCATAAAAATCACGTGAAAAAAAGAATCTGTTACGTATAAATTTGGCTTTTCAACAGTCAATCCACCAATGTCCATAGCTTCTTTTTTTAGTGCCAAAAAGTAAATATTGGGCAAGAATTTTGAAGCTTCGACTCTATAAAATTTATCCTCATCATCATCATCATTATCCTCATCTTCACTTTGCTATTCCTCACATGCAGTTTCAATAAAATGAAAACATGACTTAACCATAGTTATGTCATCGGTTTTGGTAAAGACCAGCAATGACTTTAAATCTTGATCACTTTGATCCAAACGACTTCGCAAATAATTTTGAATACTTTGATATAATTTTATTATTTTTGATTCAACCAGAGCCACAGGTGGCAATGGCAACTGATGAGTTTCAGCAGCATGTTTCATGGCATGGCATCTTTGTCCAAATATCAAGTGACCCGGATTCAATGAAAATTCACAAACTGAAAATTCAGCTGGTATATAAATGTTGGTATTGAAACACTTGACAAAGTAAGTAAACGAGGCGAAAATAAATTTGGTGTTCTCCAGATCATGACGATTCCTGCCCTCACGAACCATGAGCTCGATATTGCGTTTAATGCTACCAGTTTCGATTGCAGCATCTCGCTCCTTCTCACCAAGACAATCGAGAGCGCCCTTTAGGGCACGTGCTGCTACATCGGTATCTTGGGATAAACTCATTCGTTGACCCTCGCGAATTTTCTTACGGAACCCCGGGACGTACATCATAAAGCCGGAAAGCTTTTTGGGAGCCATTGTCCATTTCTATGGGAACGTCACCTTTTCTTTTATTACCAATAAAACTGAATGTAAAACAAAACAAAATGAAATAGTGCAGAACTTTTAAATTTTTGTAACTCTTTCCTTACCTATTAGCCATCAATGTGGAAGAACGTTTTATCTAAAAAGGCTTATGTTTGCGAAAGAATGGCCTACAATAATAGGAAAGCGATTGAACCGATTTATATTTACTGTAACTTGTGTTCTATTTATCCGAACAGATTCAAACAACTTATTCCTCAATGGAATATCGTCAAATCCGTACCCTTATCATTTAAAAAAAGGCTAATTGTATTTATTGAGAGTTCTCTTCTAAGCGAACTTAAACTAGTTAAACCTTTTTATTCTCGGGGCCAGATGATCACCTGGATGTGTATTCAGGTTCTGTGCAAACGCTTTATGTAAATGCTTAATTCGCCATTTCAACCACAAACCTTTAAAATGCTAAACAACCTGATGTCATATACACTGACTTCAGCAAAGCCTTTGATTCTGTGAATCATACCCTATTACTTTCAAAACTGAACGATATTGGGTTTCCACCTTTTTTCCTTTCTTGGGCTCGAGAATATTTGACAAAGAGAAAACAGAATTTACTTTTTAAGTCTTCTTTTTCCAATTCCATTCCTGTGACATCTGGTGTAGCGTAACGTAGTCATCTTGGCCCTCTGCTTTTCACATTATTCATTAACGATCTTCCATCACTCAGTATTCATTCAGTATCCAGACTAGAATTAAATCTGTTCTTTGTGTCTTAAGCTGGTATCCCAATATCAATTTGCTTTCGTTCTAGTAGTATTCTTTTGATTAACCTTCCTTCATTAATTAACCGTAGAATTATGCTTGGTGCTATTTTTATGCACAAGCTCCTAAATGGTGATGTTGATTCGCTTGAGTTATTGGCTCAGGTTAATCTGTCTGTACCATGTAAACGCAGTAGACGTCCTTTTATACATTTACCCCTTAATTGTTGTTCTTTTAACTCTGCCATGCATTAACCTATTAGTGTCCTCCGCTCTGATTACAACCTTCTATTCACTGTAATCAGCTAAGAGTCTTCAATTACTATACTTAAAACTTCTATCCTTTCCTGCTTAGTTCATAGATAGCGATTCGTACCGTGCGTTATACGGCTGCACTCCTCGGGCGGTCAGGCGGGAGGCGGGCAACATTCTGCCCGAGCTCGCGCGCTGTGTTCTGGTGTTGTAGGGCACCTACTGCGCATAGTATCGTTACATCCGCTAACTAGCTTCTATTGGTACATGGAAATATCCATTTTTTAAGTTTAGTGTAGTAAAAATCTATCCTCCTTAAAATTGATCAATAACAATGTTATTATAATATTTCTATAATCGCCGCACAACCTTTTAGCTCCATTTGACTTTGTTACCAATACCATAGGTGATGCGTACACTAATATACTATCTCGGATAATTCCTTTCTCAAGCCATTCATGTAATTGATTATCTACAATATCCTTATCAGGACATTATTTAAAAAACATAAATCCACCACTGACAAAACTAAGAATGAAAAAACATATATATCGGTCACTTATGTACCCAAATTATCGGAAAGACTATCACATTCGGATTGTTATGACAAAGATGGAATAAAAATAGCACATAAACCGGACAATACCCTCAAACATGTATTCAACAAAACAAAATCCAAAATAGAGATGACTAATAGAAGCAATGTGATATACAAAATCCCATGCAATGGACAAGGAAACATACCGTGCAATAAGATATATATAGGGACACAGACACACCAAAAACAGCACTAATGACACACTGTGCAACTAGTGGCCATGCACCGAATTTCGAAGAGACGACAATATTAGATGAAGAGCGGCACTACAACAAAAGGTTCATTATGGAGATGCTACATATCATCAATACACCGAGCGCCACACGACTTAACTTTAAGACTGATACTGACAACTGCGCTCACATATACAGACATTTACTTGACAAGAATTAGTTCGTAACTCCACGTCAAATGGTGCTGACGTGTTAAATAATGTGTTACAAAAAATTTTGTTAAATGTCACATAATTGTTAAATGTTTCTTGTATTTTATTGTAGTTGCCCTAAAGACGGTTGCCGCGGCGCAACCGAAATATATCGGAAAATAAATAAAAATAAACTTAAATAACAATGTTTCATTTTTATTTGGAAACAATGACCTAAAGCCTGATCCAAAATTTTTATATAACAACACAAAGGTCGCAAAAACTACCACAATGACAACAACGGATGGCCCGCCGATCGCAACCCAAACCATTAGAATTGCGGAAATAAAACTTAACTACAGCAACAAAAAAACAACAATTAATAGACATCAGACTACCTCCAAGAAATTAGTAAGACTGAAAAGTAGTTTAAAATTTCTGTTAAAATGTAGAAAATCTAAATTAATTCCCAATTTTATCAAAAATACCACACGATGTGATAATATTTTTAAGTTTGACAATAACACATTTCCAGACATTAACACAACATTGGACAGATATACATATTTCTTTCACACAAAAATATTAAACCTTCTTATAAAACATAAACATAACACTCTTATAATCATCAACAACAAATTAGCTGAGACAACAAAAACTCTTGGAAAACAGCTGGCCGAACAGAGCATGAGCGCATTTTTGGAGAGAGAACAAAACGCAGTAAAAAGACTAACAAAAACATTGCGGGAACATCATGAAATGAAACATGAGAAACTAAACAACAAACGGAACTTTGCTCTCTTGAACAACAACAGAACTGACGATTGGTTTGTAAATGAGACAGAATTGGAATTCCCGCCGGATATAAAATCATTACTTTCGAAGGGTCCAAAGTTTGCTCTTCCCATAGAACACGAGAAGCTCCCTCTCATTAAATACATTGCCGATGGAGAAGAAATAGTTCAGACAATTAAGGAAAAAGAGAAACAAGAGGCAGCGCTACTGCATTCTCTTTAATGGTTAAAGAGCATAGAGCGATGAAATATATAAATGCAACAGATCGTGCAATATTAAATATAACTCAACGGACATACAAATTTCTTAAACAACATGACGATATTTTGATATTGTAAACTCTCTACTTTTTAAAGTAATTAATCCCTTGGGATTGATTTTATATTTCCGGATTTTATTTATTTTCAAATTAAGTGCACATGCGGTCTTATTCACTATATTCAAGAGAGTGTGCCCGTACCCCGCCTTAGCGTATTATACCCTTTTAGTGTGCCCAAATTCGGTTATCGGGGAAATTCACTGAGACGAGGAGCGGGCTTATTTAAAATACTCCTAATGTTTACATTCGGCCAATCCTGACATTTGATCGACCTCGATCATACAATTCAACAAACATACAACATACAATATACATATATACAATACATACAATATACATATAAATACTGCTTATCAGATAAATATTACAAACAGAAACTCACAGTTTTATCACACGCATGCATCCACGGCTTGAGTCGGGCTGATTCTAAGATACCTTTGTAGGGCAATTGAGTAAGTTGACAATCGTCAATATCGGTGACTTCGTAACGGTCATTTGGAAGAACTCGATTTATTTTATAAGGACCACGGTATTTAGGAGCGAACTTTTTGCACGACCCGGGAGTGACATCTACATTGCGAATGGCAACAAAATCATTGACTCTATAGGATAATGGTGCCCTATGCCTTAAGGCGTACCGCTTTTCATTGCGCTCCTGCGATAATTGAATTTTCGCACTTGCCTCTTGCCTAGTGGCCTCAAGGTTACAGGGGTTTTCTGAACTAAATTTCTCGTCAAGATACTCGGTTAATTCGTCTACTAAGGGGCCTCGCTGATCGCAACCAAACAACAACATTGACGGAGTTTTACCGGTACTACACTGCACTGAGTTATTAATAGCGAACTCGACACGATTAACTAATTTATACCAATCGGCTTGGGCTAAAGGTTCTGACAGCTTTCCCAACATTGGGGTCAACACACGGTTCACACGTTCGACCTGCCCATTGGCTTGAGGGGCAGCAGTCGCTACTTTAATGTGGTCAATATTTCGATTTTCTACAAACTCAGCAAACTCAAACGACGTAAAACACGTACCTCTGTCGGATATAACTCTTCTTGGTCGGCTATAATAATCAAAATATTTTTCTAACGCGGCGGTTACTTCTTTGGTACTAGTGGAATTTACGGGATACAATTTGACAAACTTTGTAAATGCGTCAATCACTACCAAAAGATGCTTTCTTTTTGATGTAACACTCGGTAAGGGACCTAAGTGGTCAACATGGATAGTATCAAATGGAATCGGACTTTTCGGAATACTATGCAAGGTTCTATTATGTATAGTTCTTGGAACACTATGTAGAATACACGGCAGACAATCTTTTATAAACGACTCAACCTTTGGATTCATTAATGGGAACCAGTACTTTTCTTTCAAATTGTTTACACATTTCTCAACGCCTAAATGACCTAGTTTCTCGTAACACCTTCTTATTAATTCCCCTTGCATGCGAGCCGGTGCATACAAACACAGTCTTTCCTTAGCATTTCTTTTGTACACTATACCATCTATTAACTCAAATCCAACATCATTGGATTTTTCTAACTTTTCTCTTAGTTTACGGATATCCGGATCTCTTATTTGTTCTGACTGCAATAATAAATCAACATCTTGCGGAGACGCACCCACTACACCAACCAGGTTTGCCGACTCATTTCGATCGAGCTGGTCACTTCTTTCGATTTGGTTACTCAATCTCGGATCAACAGAACTTTCATTTAAAGAAACGCAAGGTTTATTCTTAACCAGTTTTAGCCGACTTCTTTCTAAACATAGCTCACACGGTCTGAAACAACTCTTCGCTAAATGAACACACGGGTTTGTCCCGAACGGTCCTAAATAATTCTTCCCTAAAGGAGCACATGGTTCTATTACACACAGGTCTATCTCACACGGTTTTGTCTCAAACGGTTTTATCTCACACGGGTCTATCTCACACGGTTTTACGCAACTTTCCTCAAAAGTAATATGCGGTTCACAAGGTTCAATTGGGGCATTCTGGTCTCTCTTCACTAATAAATCGCAAGGATCAAAATCACCTTCTACATTATTCTCTAACAACTCGGTTTGCCGACTTAATGCATCTACATGGCCCATGTTTGAACCGGGTCTGTGAGCAATGGTATAATCAAAGTTTTCCAATTCCAACGACCACCGCGCAATGCGGGGATTTATTGATTTTTTACTCAAGGTTTGGACCAATGAATTACAATCGGTAACGATCAAAAATGGTCTGTGTTCTAAATAAACGCGAAATCGGCGCACGGCATATATTATGGCCAAAGTTTCAAGCTCAAAACTGTGATAACGGGACTCGGCGGCTGTCGCCTTTCGGGAATAATAAGAGACTGGATGCATTTTGCCATCAGTCTGTCTTTGCATCAAAGAGGCACCGAAGCCATTTGAACTGGCGTCAGTATGCAACTCAGTTTCGTAGTTAGGGTTAAAGATAGCTAATACATGCGGACTGGATAAGGCGGATCTTAATGTAAGAAATACATTTTTAGCGGTTTTGTTCATCGGAAATGGACCAACTTGTTTAAGCAACTCAGTTAACGGTTTAGCTATGCTGGAGAAATTCGGAACAAATTTGCGAAAATAAGAGAATAAGCCTAAGCACGAGTGTAACGCTTTGCTGTTAAGTGGTTCTGGGTATTCTTGAATAGCTTTTAAATGTGTATTATTTGGTAAAATTCCCTTTTCACTGACTTCATATCCTAAATAATCTATGCTCTTCTGTAGGAAAATGCTTTTCTTCAAATTGAGCTCTAAATTGTACTGAATAAAACGATCTAACAGTTTTGCTAACAACTTAAGATGCTGATCTACGGTGCGGGTGGCAAGAATAATGTCGTCCATATATACTACAAGTTCTCGATCTCTAATCATATCACTAAGTATGTTCGATATAAATCTCTGAAATACAGCTGGTCCGTTCTTTAGACCAAAAGGCATTCTCAGATATTCGAACTGCCCATCGGGTGTAACGAATGCTGTGTATTTAATTGAATCCTCTTCCATGCCTACATGGTAAAAGCCACTTTTCAAATCTATGACGGAGAAAACGGTCTTGCTCTCCAGGTATTCTAGGCAATCTTCTATCAAAGGCAATGGAAAATTATCCCTCACAGTCTTCTTATTTAAACCTCGATAATCAACGCACATTCGTATATTGCCATCCTTTTTT
Source organism: Drosophila tropicalis (assembly GCF_018151085.1). NCBI lineage: Eukaryota > Metazoa > Arthropoda > Insecta > Diptera > Drosophilidae > Drosophila > Drosophila tropicalis. Next base: position 48,979 of record NW_027173465.1, read on the forward strand.
CGCACTAGGACGATGGCGGACGCATAGGGGGAGTTGCTTGGTCGGATTACATTATTGGCTAACAACTCACTAACCGTTTTAGAAACGATTCCTCTTTCATAATATGATAACCTTCTAGGACTACTATGAAATGGTGTTGTATCTGTCAGACATATTCTCATCATATATTTAGGCAACCCGTAATTAATTGAAAATCGGTCAATGTAATGCTCATGCACAATGTCTCGGCGCTCACGCATCGCGCCTAATCCAAATTCACTGCCAACAGTAGTATTCCCGGTATCTGACAGCGTTGCACAAACAGTTTGCAACTCTGTTAGCCATTCTCGAAACGGGGATGCATTCGTGTTTACATTAGGGTTATTACAATTACTATCTAGATCAGTGGTGTTATTACTAATGGTATTATGCTTAGGATATTTAGTAAACAGGGATGCACAGAAGGATTTGAAAACGCATCATCTTCTCTCGCAATTCATTCAGAGAAGTACAATAATACAAAAGGAGCTGACAATCCGGTTCGATCTTGTAGTCCGTCAACAATGTATTTGACCACATCGGTGTCTTCAAAATTGCCCTGCTGAGCAATATTTCGCATAATTATGAAATACTGCAAGAGTGACTCCTTTGCCAATTGAGCGCTTCCTCATCTGGTTAGCAATCTCGTAGTTTGTCATTTGTAGGCCAAATACCTTCACAAGGGCATCCTTCAGCTCGCTCCAGGTTGTAGTTTTTCATATGTCATGTATGCTTTAGCAGATCCCTCCAGCAGTCGGTTGCCCAACGACCAACATTGGGCATCACTCAGTACATACACTCTTGCTGCTTTCTCCAGCTCACGAATCCATACGTGAATGGACAGATCACCATCACCAGAGAATTTAGGTACAGTAGTTTCGACATCTTTCAAGTTCATGCGGCAATTATATTCCGGTCCGCCTAAGTTCTCCTCCAGCTCTATAACACGTGTTTTTAGCTCCGCCAGGTTTTTACGTGCTGTATACAATTCGATGCTACTAAGAATCGAAGACAATTCGTCGGTTTCGCTCGCTTGTGCGCTTTCACGAACATGCACGTTCGCGTCTGGTCCTACAGAGGTCTCACGAGACATCGTCGGCGACTGGTTAGCACCCACTTGATCCGGTGTACTTGGCTGCTCAATGTTTCCCACGCCGCGCTGCTCAATAAGAGGCTCCGGACCAACATCCACAAGTTGTCCGGCAAGCACATTTGCAGACACTGCTGGGCTGACTGCCTGCTCTTAGGGTACATCACTCTCTCCAGACTGATTCTGTGCCATGACTTGTTTTACCAATGCTCGCAATTGGTAAATTGACGCTTCTTTGTCGCAAGGTACTTCCTTGGCCGCTAGCAACTCAAACAATGCGGTTTTGTTTAATTTAATAATCTCGGTGTATTTCATGAAAATACGTTTTTTAGGGCAAACCCCACACCTGATTTGTAAACTCTCTACTTTTTAAAGTAATTAATCCCTTGGGATTGATTTTATATTTCCGGATTTTATTTATTTTCAAATTAAGTGCACATGCGGTCTTATTCACTATATTCAAGAGAGTGTGCCCGTACCCCGCCTTAGCGTATTATACCCTTTTAGTGTGCCAAATTCGGTTATCGGGGAAATTCACTGAGACGAGGAGCGGGCTTATTTAAAATACTCCTAATGTTTACAATATTAACATCTGACAAAGGAAATAAAACGGTAGCAATGAAAAAGATTGATTATGACCATAGAATGATGGACATTTTTTCGGATCTAAACACCTATAGAATCCTCAGGAAAGACCCAACAACACGATTACAGACAAAGAACAACAATCTGGTGGACAAACTACATAAGATGGGGGTTATCTCAAAGATTGAAAAGAACAGAATGACGACAACTACGGCGATCTCTCCAAGAATATATGGACTACCAAAAATACACAAAGAAGGAACACCATTGAGACCACTTTGTTCATCAATTGGCTCACCATCCTATGGACTTTGTAAATACATTATACAAATATATAACATTAGACTCGAAATATAACATAAAAAACGCAACTGAATTCAAACAACGCATAAATAACACATACATTTGTAACGATGAACAATTAATTTCGTTTGACGTGGTATCATTATTTCCAAGCATACCAACGGATTTAGCATTAGACAATATTTAATAATAATAAAATATTAAACTAAAAATAATTTATTTATCCTTTTCAATAGTCTATAATAGTGCAAAGACTATGACATATAATGCACATAAAGAGCTAAAGAGATAAAAAAACAACAACAAAAACCCTAATCTGCTGATTTTGTAAGAAAATGGGCGAAATGGGAATACAATAGGAAATTCCATTTCCAAATCAATTCCCGTTTTAAAGAAGACCCCATTTCCTATAGTTGATTTTTATGTTAAACTCATCATCGGTGAACTCATCGATAGACTGATTAACTTCAGTTAAAAATTGGGATTAGTGTATGATTTTTATTGGAATTTTTTGGAACTCTCAGTGTTTCGATTTATAACTGGTTGCCATATGTTTGCCAGGTAGCATGGTAATTCGCCAAATCGGCGCACATATAATCGCAAAATGTATATGCCCAACGATTCACTCGACTCTGAGTGCAATATCTACAACGATCCATCTCTTCATGGAACCGACAACTGATCCCATCTTCAAATTCATAAAAATCACATGAAAAAAATGTATCTGTTACGTATAAATTTGGATTTTCAACAGTCAATCCACCAATGTCCATAGCTTCTCTTTTTAAGTGCCAAAAGTAGATATTGTACATTATAAACGACAATGGGCAAGAATTTTGAAGCTCCGATTTTATAAAATTTATCCTCATCATCATCATCATTATCCTCATGTTCACTTTGCTCTTCTTCACATGCACTTTCAATAAAATGAAAACATGACTTAACCATAGTTATATCATTGGTTATGGTAAAGACCAGCAATGACTTTAAATCTTGATCGCTTTGATCCAAACGACTTCGCAAATAATTTTGAATACTTTGATATAATTTTATCATTTTTGAATCACCCAGAGCCACAGGTGGCAATCGCAACTGATGAGTTTCAGCAGCATGTTGCATGGCATGGCATCTTTAATTAAAGTAATTAAACGAGGCGAAAATAAATTTTGTGTTCTCCAGATCATGAACCATGAGCTTGATATTGCGTTTTATACTACCAGTTTCGATTGCAGCATCTCGCTCCTCCTCACCAAGACAATCGAGAGCGCCCTTTAGGGCACGTGCTGCTACATCGGTATCTTGGGATAAACTCATTCGTTCACCCTCGGAAATTTTCTTACGCAACTCCGGGACGTACATCATAAAGCCGGAAAGCTTTTTTGGGAGCCATTGTCCTTTTCTATGGGAACTTTACCTTTTCGTTTATTACCAATAAAACTGAATATAAAACAAAACACAATTTTTGAATATGCTGTAGAATACGCCGTCATTTGAAGCTGTGTGAAATATTTCTGCGCCCTATTATATGTTTTCCTAAAAATCGCTTTAAAATTATAAGGAAATACTAGAGTACAAATTAATTTTATCCTCACTGTACCATACGTATGCTCTTACGCTAACGCTTTGTTTCTACTTAATGAATAAAACACAGCAATAAGCAAAAATAAAAAAAAAACACAGGACTGGGTGTTTAAGAATAAACATCGCGTTCATCTGAAATGGCTTCACCAAATCAGATTGAACAAAGAAATACACAAAACATACAAGAAAAATAAGTCATAAAGATTCCTATGACAATTATTGCTTAATTTTAAAAACAAAAATAGCTGATACAAATTCATATTTCAAGTATGGCTCAAAAACCAAACAAAACATGCATCCACACTCTGTGGAAAACACTTAAGATTGTAACAGCGGCGCGGTATCAAGTAACCGACGCTGAGCATGAAATATAAACATTAGAGTAAGCATTTTTAAGAACAATTGTCGCCTCTTAGAGTCTAAGAATTCTTTGATGTACACAAGACGTTTGTTAATAAAATCAGTTCATATTTTGAATTCAACGAATGAAGATGGTGTTTTTAGTTTGCGGTGCTGAAATCCTCTTCATTTTGGTCCTTCGAGAAAAAAGGAACTCTGTAGTTTTCCCCCACCAGTGGTAAGAGACTCAGAGAATGAATCAGCTCCTTAAAGTCTGAATTCTTCTGATAAGATCAGCTAAAGGTAGCAAAAAATAAAATAAAAGCAAAATATTATTGCTTAATAAATAAAAAGTGCGTGCGTTCGAATTTAAAGGCAGTTTGGCTAGCGGAGCAACTGTAGTAATTTCGGCGGCGGAGTGTTTTTGTGTGTGGCGTATTCGAAGCCCTAATATCGAAAGTTAAAAAAAATGAAGCAAGTAAGTCGACTCGTCGACTTGGGTATACCATACACCTGGTGAAACAAATATTTCTTATTTCGAAGACGAAATGTATGTCTATTAAATTGTTTTTACATGTCTTATACTATGTGCTATCTCGCTCACTCTACAAACACACGAGCACTCTAGCGCCGCTACTAGCCAACGTCCAATTCTGGCCTTGTGGACCGCGTAGTAAAATACGTTCATACGCATATTTTACATGTTTCTAGTCCGATTTCAATAAAATTTGGTAGTTTGGTAGAAATAGATAAGATAAATTAGTCTGCCAAATTTAAATGCGATAGTCAAAAAACTAAAGGAGGAAATCGTTTTTTTCTAAATTATGGAGGCGGAAGTGGGCGTGGCAAAATGTGAAAATATCTAAATTCTCCGCGCATACTATGCCAGTATACATACTAAATTTGGTGACTTTAGCTTTGTTAGTTTTTGATAAAATCAGTTTTGTTTAATTTGCGGGGGCGGAAGTGGGCGTGGCAAAATGTTTAAATAGCCAATATCTGCGCGTCTATTAAACTAGTCTACATACTAAATTTGATGTCGGTAGCTATCATAGTTTTGAAGGAAATCACTTTTATGTAAATTCCGGGGGCGGAAGGGGGCGTGGCAAAAAGTTTAAACAATTAGTTTCTGCGCGCTAACTAAACGAGCATATAAACCAAATTTGATGTCTCTAGCTATTATACTTTTTTGAGAAAAACAGTTTTGTGTGATTCCTGGGGGCGTAAGGGGGCGTGGCAAAAAGTTTGAACAGTTAATTTCTGCGCACTAACTAATCGGGTATACAAACTAAATTTGATGTCTCTAGCTGTCATACTTTTTAAGAAAAACAGTTTTATGTGATTCCTGGGGGCGTAAGGGGGCGTGGCCGAAATTCCAAATTACTCTGAACATGTGCATACTACACGAGTATACATACCAAATTTGGTGGCTCTAGCTCTTATAGTCTCCGAGATCTGCGTGTTCATACGGACGGACGGACGGACGGACGGACGGACGGACGGACGGACGGACGGACGGACGGACGGACAAACGGACATGGCTAGATCGACTCGGCTGTTGATCCTGATCAAGAATATATATACTTTATAGGGTCGGAGAAGCTTCCTTCTGCCTGTTACATACATTTTGGCGACTTTAATATACCATTTCACCCTATGGGTGTATGGTATAAAAACATCCTCGCCTATATATACACTATAGGCGGTTACAAGTCGACTGGCAACAAGAAGCAGATTAACGAGGCAGTTGCAAGTCGGCAACAAGAAGCAGATGAACGACGCATTTGCAAGGCAACAGGATAGTTGCAAAGAAGAGGCTACTGAAGAACAAGGAAATCTGGTGCACTGACCGGCACCGGTACCGCCTGAGCCCATAGGCCCTGGACATCAGCAGCTGACAACGAGCGTGAAAGGCAGGCCGTCTTTTACGCCTTCGAGGGAGCATCAGCGTGCCAAACGGCGACGACCAGCTGATGCGGGAAAAACAAAAAAAAAGCAGTTGCAGCAACCGAGATTGAAGTGAACCGATAGCGCTACAAAAAACGCCCAACAAAAATTAATAATAAAACTGTGCGCTGCGTCGCATAATTTTTTTAATGCACTGCGATGCATATTTTTATACCCTTGCAAAAAGAGTATATTAATTTTGGTCAGAAGTGTGCAACGCATAGAACGAAGCATCTCCGACCATACAAAGTATATATATTCTTGATCAGCACGACGAGACGAGTTCAACTAGCCATGTCCGTCCGTCCGTCCGTCCGTCCGTCTGGATCAACGCAAACTCCTCCTAGACCGTAAGAGCTACAGAGCTGAAATTTTGCACGTAGGCTTGTATATACTGCAGGCGTTGTATATCTCGGATTCAGCCGGATCGGACCACTATATCATATAGCTCCCATACAAACCCCAAAGTCACGAACAGTGACTTTTCTCAATAACTTCATTATTTTCTATGCTATTATCGTGAAACTTAATATTAGAGAGTTTACTACGCCTATAAGCGACTATGCCAAATTTGATCAAGATCGGGTGACTATATCATATAGCTCCCATACAAACGGCCAAGTCACGAACAGTGACTTTCTCAACAACTTCGTTATTTTCTGAGCTATTGTCGTGAAACTTAATATTAGAGAGTTTACTACGCCTATAAGCGACTATGCCAAATTTGATCTAGATCGGGTGACTATATAATATAGCTCCCATACAAACGGCCAAGTCACGAACAGTGACTTTCTCAATACCTTCGTTATTTTCTGAGCTATTGTCGTGAAACTTAATATTAGAGAGTTTACTACGCCTATAAGCGACTATGCCAAATTTGATCAAGATCAGGTGACTATATCATATAGCTCCCATAGGAACGATTGGTCGAAAACAGTGACTTTTGTAAATAACTTCATTACTTTTAACGCGATTGCTTTTAAATTAAATATTTCTTAAGGGCTTCATGTACTCTGCACATGTTGACGTCACTTTAGGCCCTTCGCACTTGCCAACTTTTTCGACATCGTATGCGTTGTTGTGCTTCACCTTCTTAATCTGGTAGGGTCCAAAGTATTTTGGTTTTAATTTGAGACTACTCCCGAATTGCGTCCTCTTAATTGCAACCAGGTCGCCAACATCATAAGATCGAGCTTGCTTATTTTCGTCTTGGATCTTGGAGATGTGTGCCTTCGCCTTGGCACGGAGCTCGCTTCTTTCGTCTGTAAATATTGCCTTCGTTTCTTGGTTGATAAGATCTCTCAGTTTATGGTCATCGTTGGTCCTCATCTTTACGCCAGTTAGTAACTCAAATGGAGAAGTGTCAATACTTCTGGTGTACGTCGAATTGATAGCCTGCTGAACTTTGCTAACATGTCGATACCACTTCGTCGGATCATCAATATATTTATGGTCTTTGTGAATCGACTCGAGAGGACCTTCATGCTTGCCAACTTCACGGCTACTGATAATACAGGGAATACAGCTTTTAATAAAAGAATCTTTGTAAATCAGCTCTTTCGTCTGTGTTGCCCAGAAATGTCCTTTGTTATGGGCCTGACCAATAATCTGATCCTTTTCTGCGTTGGGGACAACGTCATCCTTCTTTACAAGTACCACCGGACATGTGTACTCGGACGTTGATTCTTTAATTATGCCATCAGCCAACCATTCTTCGACTTTCTCGTTCACGCACTCTGCCACTTCTGCATTGGTCGTCTTAGTTGCTACCAGTTGACAATTAGATATCAAATCGATTACATCTTTTTTAGCACTTGTGCTTGCCGTTTCGTCTTTATCAAGTTCATCTTTATTATTTGCGACATCAATTTTTAGAATGTTTATTTTATCACTTTCATTTTCGAACTTTTCTACTCTTAGACCATTTCGACTAAATATAATGTCAGCTTGCAAACATAACTCCTCGCCTATGATCATTTCGACATCTAACAATCTAATCGGAACTACAAGAAAATCTAGCACGAACGATTGGTCGTCAATCAAAACAGAATTCACGAAATGTCCAATTGGCCTTATCTTATTTGATTTACCGCCGCCAAATCCAATTAGGAAACCGTCAAAGCTACTCAACTCTTGCTTTTTCAAACGTTTATACAAATCTTCGCGAATGACACAAAATTTACTTCCCGTGTCGAACAATGCTTTACACTCAATATTGTCAATTTTGATCACTTTACGGGTTATTTCTGTTTTCGACTTTATACTTCTTATGTTTGGTTTGAATTGACTGTTCATCTCTTCCTTTTTACAATCTTTAGCTATATGACCAAATCCATTACATTTGTAGCACTTTCTACCTTTCTCTTTATCATCACAATTTTTCGAGTAATGTCCTTTATTTCCACAATTGTAACACACGACATCGTTTTTAACATCTTTATTATTTCTTTTCATCATTTTGTCTTTCACTTTTGCACTGTTCTTGTCGTTTTTGTATTTACCATTGTCTTTCTTACTTTCTTTTTCACTCATTGTTTTATACTGCTTTAATTTCTCTTTAAACTCATTTAAATTTTTCGCTCCATATAAAATCGACTTATTCTCACTTTTTTTCATCAATGCCGTCAATTAAATATTCTATTAATGAATCGTCTTTTACTTGTCCACGTGAAGCTACATCTTTCATTCTGTAAAAGTACTCAAAAACGCACTCATTGTTTTTACGCTTCATTTTCATCAGTTGCTCATGTACGTCTTTACTACTCACGCACGATTTGAATTCACTCAAAAGTGCTTTTTCGAGAGAGTTCCACGAATTTATTCCTCTCTCACTCAAGACAAACAGTTTCGCGATGCCTTTTAACGCCTTCTTCGCGAACAGAAACTTTTGGAAATCGTTCCAACACATCAACGTTGCTTGCTCATTGAATTCGTTAATCCAAACTTCTACTGCAATAGTATTAGTGCCGTCAAAAATACGAATGTTCTCTTCCACGTCGCGAAAACTAATGGCAAAACGCGGCGTCATCATTCTATCTCTCTCTTCGTTTATTCTTCTGTACTCATCGTTGTCGTTCTCGCTTGCTCTCTCGTGCGGCCTGTTCCTCCAATTTTTCTCTGTTGCTACGTTCCTCTCTGTAGCTACCGATTCATGATCTGTCTCGTCGTCTATTTCATTATTTACTTCGTCGTCTGATTCGTCTTCGTCTTGTGATGCCAACAAATTGTTCAGCTTCAAATTCATGAAAATATGCAATGCTAGGTCGTCGACACTGTACTTGATTCCCAATACATTGCAAATCGAAACAAGATCACCGTTCGTCAAATTTCGTCGTACATATTCCGCCTTTGCTTCGTACTTTGTGTTCGTTTCATCGAAATCGAAACCAGAAAATTCTCGAATTCTTTTGCGGTTATTTCTATCTCCCTCGCTCTCATAGATAAATTTATGCAATGCTCTGATATTGTCTGCTTTACCCGTTTTCAGAGTATCACTTATTAAATCATTTAAACACGACATAGTTAATTTTTTAATTTCACCACTAGCAGAGCAGGGCCGACTTAATACGACACGATTGTTCGAGAAAAAAAAATCACTTTTTTTTTTTTTTTTTTCACTCTTCTCCCGCACGAACGCACAAAAATGTATGTGAGGTAGTCTCTTGTATCCCGCACTCTTTCTATCACGACAAAATATGTGAGGAAACTCTTTTGTAACCGCTCTAACTTGAATCTATCCCGGATGAGCACCCAAAATATGTGGGGGGTTTTATTTACGATATAATTATAGTCTAGGGGGTTTACATGATAATACGACTTCATAGAGATTACACTATGCTAAATGACAATCGACGTTTGGCTCGGCTCGACTTTGGCGTCCGTCTATGACGCTTCGACTTTTCACGCCCGACTTTGGCGATCGACTTTTAGTGTCCGACTTTGACACACGACTTATAGCACCCGTCTATGGTACTCGACTTTTAGTGTCCGGCCTTGACACTCGACTTATAGTACCCGTCTATGGTACTCGACTTGACCTTGCATCCGACTATGACGCAAGACCTCAAAACACGTCCGTCTTATTCAACGCGCAAAAACCAACTCTCTCGTCGTCATCTCTCATTCGTTCGTCATCCCTCTTGATCGTCTCTTCTTACACGCTCACGTTCTCTCTTTGATCGTCGTCTCGTCTCTCGTCTTCGTTTACAGTGGGATTGATGCACATCGCAAATCCACATCCCACATATATGTAAAAAAAAAAAACAGTAATATACATTCATATATTCTAAAAGACAAAAATGTTCACTAATAAGGCTGCAAAAGTGTTGGAGAAGCAGACAGAGTTACATACCAGGTTAAGGCAGTTAGAAGCACTAGATCCTAGAAGCATAACTGGCAAAGTTGTAGAGGAAGTAAAAGAGATAAGGAATCAATGGATACCTAATAACAAAAAATTGATCCAGTCTGCTCCAAATTTCGAGCATGATTATTTCAGAAATAAAATACATGAAGAAGCTTTAACGATAGTTGCCAAAATTTTAGCCATAGGAGAGTCAGAAAAACCAGGCACTAGTAAGTCGGTGTGCGTTGAAGCGGAGGCAAACATGTCAGAGATAGTTGATGATAGCATAGGAGAGTCGCCCGGGAATGCGACCTCCAGTAATGAAAACTCTAAGGTTAACCAGGGAGATAATTATGGATAGAGTCCGACAGCTCCAGGAATATTTGGAGGTAGTAGAGTTGAAGTCAACAGGCAATGGGACATGGACATTATATATTAATAAAATTAACTATTTGTGGGAGAAAGTACAGGCATGTCAAGTAATAACAAGTGATGCAAAATTAAACCAGAGGGCCGGGGCTAACTTCGACCGCGTCAAAGTTTGTATACCCTTGCAACTTTTTTTGGTAACTCTTTCCTTACCTATTAGCCATCAATGTGGAAGAACGTTTTATCTAAAAAGGCTTATGCTTGCGAAAGAAAGGCCTACAATCATAGGAAATAACGAAGATATTGATCAAAGTCACTGTTTTCCACCGATCCTATGGGAGCTATATGATATAGTCACCCGATCTTTATCAAATTCGGCACAGTCATTAACATACATATTAAATTAAGAAATGTTTAATTTAAAAGCAATCGCGTTAAAAGTAACGAAGTTATTTACAAAAGTCACTGTTTTCGACCAATCGTCCTATGGGAGCTATATGATATAGTGACCCGATCTTGATCAAATTTGGCATAGTCTCTTATAGGCGTAGTAAACTCTCTAATATTAAGTTTCACGACAATAGCTCAGAAAATAACGAAGGTATTGAGAAAGTCACTGTTCGTGACTTGGCCGTTTGTATGGGAGCTATATGATATAGTCACCCGATCTTGATCAAATTTGGCATAGTCGCTTATAGGCGTAGTAAACTCTCTAATATTAAGTTTCACGACAATAGCTCAGAAAATAACGAAGTTATTGAGAAAGTCACTGTTCGTGACTTGGCCGTTTGTATGGGAGCTATATGATATAGTCACCCGATCTTGATCAAATTTGGCATAGTCGCTTATAGGCGTAGTAAACTCTCTAATATTAAGTTTCACGATAATAGCATAGAAAATAATGAAGTTATTGAGAAAAGTCACTGTTCGTGACTTTGGGGTTTGTATGGGAGCTATATGATATAGTGGTCCGATCCGGCTGAATCCGAGATATACAACGCCTGCAGTATATACAAGCCTACGTGCAAAATTTCAGCTCTGTAGCTCTTACGGTCTAGGAGGAGTTTGCGTTGATCCAGACGGACGGACGGACGGACGGACGGACGGACGGACGGACGGACGGACGGACATGGCTAGTTGAACTCGTCTCGTCGTGCTGATCAAGAATATATAATTAAATATTCGATTTTCTCGATAAGGAAAAAAAAGATATTTTTCGTGAGTTAAGTAACGTACTTTATTATTTGAAAGGAAACTTAGAACTGATTACAAAAATGTCTTATGGTTATATTTATAGCTAAATTTGGGAGCCCTTTGGTGGCGTGGTTGATACTTCGACGATTTGATTGGTCCGACTTTAAATGCTGAGTTAGCGTTCTCACGCCTTTGGTTGTTAGGGGGACAATTATTATTTCAAGTGTTCGATTGTTTATGTTAATTTTTATGGATTAGCGTTCATACGCTTTGGTTTTGAGGGGGACAATTGTTTACGTTATGATTTTTAGGGGCCGAAATATTTATATGTTATTGGGTATTGGAGTCGGATATATGACTCCCCCATCCTAAAGAAAATAGCCTGTCCTCAGGCGGATACATTGGGATATAGCGAGGGATTTTTCTCAGCTGTAAATATTGGAGTGTCAATTTTGTTTATAATTTGGGACTCGATTTTTTCAACAATTGGGGTTTCGATTATGTCTGTGGGACCACGATTGTTATTTGATCGGAAATGCTTAATAATTAATTTTTGTGGCATTGCCTTAAACTTATAGATTAAGTATGTAATCAAACTTATTATAGTAAGTATAAAAGTGGTTAATGTAATAGTTTGAAATGCAGTATAATATTTCGTATGTTCGTTAATTATCTCTTTTGTTTGGATAAAGGAAATAGGTTCTAGCCTGGTGATATTGTTTGTTACATAAATGCTTTGGCTATAGTCAAGTAATGAATTTATTATTGATATTTCGTTTAGTTGTAAGGCACAAATCGTAAATTTTTATTATGTTATTGCCTTCTATTATTAATTCGTTGTTTACGCAATTTTGATTAAGTTTAGTTTTTGGTAGATTCCATGTTACAATTATGTTTGGTTCAATGTAATTAGTTTGAAAATTCTTATATGTCTTAGTGTATTTACAAGTGGTTGGGATTTGATTTAAAATGCCTATTATACATTCGTTAGTTTCTATTTGTTTTGTGTTTTTATTGAACAAAGTGTTGTTATTAAAATAGTATTTATCGTATGAATTTTCTGTCAAAATATTTTTATTCTCGTCTGGATAAGGAAGTATCTCAAAGATAGGGGTTTTTATTACTTCTTGAGGAATGTTTGAAATGATAAATATCTCGTTTGAACTTGGTTTAAGCCAGGTGGAAGTTTTTGTATTCAATAGTTTTTCCGAATTAACATGACTTAAGTGATTATGTTTTAAAAGTTTTGGGTTGAAAATTCCTAATCTAGTGAGCTGCATGCCCATTTCTATGTCTTCAATGTATTCTGTGAAATGCTCAAAATTAAAGATTAGAACTTCTAATCTTACTTCTTTTCTTTTTTCTTCCCTGAGGCTGTTTATTACTTCTAAACCTTTATTAACAGTGTCTATTACGTAATTTAGTTCGTTTGCTTGTACGCTATTGCTTTCAAGATTATTTATTTTTTCTTCTAATTCATCTTTATCTTCCTGATCAAGAGTACCAAAAAAGATATTTGTATATTGAACCAATTCCGTTAATTAGTCCTCGTTTGTTACGTTTTACAATGTGTATTCCATTAATTTCCCTACTTAGTTTTTCTGTTAAGTATTGAATATGGATTATGTTTTTAAATTCTTGTGCTTGTTGCATTAAATTATTATATGTAATGTCTATTAGAGTTAAGTTCACTTTTAAATAATGATATTCAAAGTTTGTCGGTAAGTCCATGGTTCCTGTTTTAAATATTAAGTAACCGTTTGGTGCTTTTACTGGGTTTATGTCAATGGATTGACTGCATGTTGATTTTAATGTTAAGAATAGCATGATGTAATAAAAAGTCATCTTGAGTTGTTGACCTGTAATTAATTAATTGTCGTATTTGCTTTTATTAACTTTCTTTTTCTTCTTGAATTTTGATTTGTAGTGTGTAACTTTTTGTCCTCTATTTCTTTCTTCAAAATGTTTCTCGTCTAACTGATTTATTTCTCCTGTCTTTTTGAATGGGTTTGTCGTTTTTGACTTTACTAGTGGTGCTTGTTTAAATCTAGTGTCGATTTCGAAGTCGTGTCTATCTTCGTTTAAATTGTTTATTTGATGTATTTTTCTTGTTTGGGTATTATAGTCGGGGGATCCTGCATAGATAAAAATGTCCGCTGGTGTTCGGTTAGTTGTTTTATGTCTCGTCTTATGGTTGTATACGTAGAGAATTTTTTCAAATTTGAGTAATTTATCTTCGATGTCATTTTCACTATTAATAATTCTGAGTTTTTCATTTATTGTTTTATGGAATCTTTCTACATCTGAGATGCCGTTTTTACTTGATGTGATTTCTAACTTTACATTTTCTTCTTGTAGCCAATTTTTTAGTGCTATACACAGAAATGCTGAATCTTTGTCTGATTTTATTTCTATCGGTTTGCCCATTTCAGTGAATACTTTCATAATTGCTCTCTTGGCTTCTAACCAATCTCTAGACTTTACTTCTACAAGTGTTGCAAATTTCGAGTAAATGTCAATGCATGAGAGGAATTGTAAATTGTCGATCATGTAAAAGTCCATGACGTATTTTTCTCTGATATTAAAAAGTTCTGGTGTTATTTCAAAAGTTAGTTTTGTATTTCTATTTTCTGTCTTTGCGATATTGCATACTGAGCATTCATTAATAATGTTTTGAATTAGGTTTTGGAAATCGGGAAAATAATATTTTTCTTTAAACAAATTAATCGTTTTTTCAATTCCTGGATGTAATAATTCTTTATGTTGTTTTAGGATTATTTCTTTAAATTGTGCAAACGTTTGAAGGTCCTCTAACTTAATGCTAGATTTCGAGGTTTTTGTATTTGCGTTTGGTTGTATTATTTCGATAAAAGCTTGTTGGAATATGGGAAAATCTTGTTCATTATGAAAATATAGTACAGTGTTCTTACTGCAGAGATATCTTATGATTATATCCCTTGCGTAAGCATTGGTCATTTCTTTGTATGTTATTTTTATGTTTGTTTTGTAAAAGTAAGTTGTTGTTTCTGTTTTGTCTTCTGAACCTCTAATGAATTCTATTTGTCTGTTATAATAATTAATGGGTCTTTCTACTATTGGAATGTAGTTTTCATTATCCTCGTGAGCACTATGTATTGTAGCTGCTGTGCTTTCTGTTGATCCTAAAAAGTTTTCATCTATTTTAACTCTGGAAAGGGCATCTGCTACATGATTTTCTTTGCCAGGTAAATATTTAATTTTGTAATCAAACTCATTTAGTCTTACTTTCCATCTTTGAAGTTTCATATTTGGTTCTTTTATATTGTTGAGCCATACTAAAGGCTTATGGTCGCTTAGAATCTCGAACTTTCTACCGAAAAGGTATGGCCTAAAATATTTAGTTGCCCATACAATAGATAGTAATTCCTTTTCTATGGTTGAATAATTAAGTTCGTGTTCGTTAAGTGTTCTACTACCATAGGAAATAGGTCTATGGTCCTGTGAAAGGAACGCACCTAAAGCTATGTTGCTGGCATCTGTGGTTAAGAAAAATGGTTTTTGAAATCGGGATATGCAAGTATAGGATCATTCATAAGGAGATATTTTAATTTCTCAAAGGATGAAATATAATTTGGGTCGTTTATATTTATTTCAGCTCCTTTCTTTAATCCTAGAGTTAATGGTTTTGCAATATGTGCAAAGTTGGGTATAAATTTCCTGAAGAATCCGCATAATCCTAAGAATGATTTAATTTCTTTTGGAGTTTTGGGTATCGGAAAATTTTGAATTGCTTTGACTTTGTCTGGGTTAGGTTTTATACCTTCTGTTGTTATTATATGACCAAGGAATGCAGTTTCCTTTTTCATAAATTCGCATTTGTCAAGTTGGAGTTTAAGATTTGCTTCTCTTAGTTTGTTAAATACCTTTCTGAGTGATAGTATGTGTTCCTCCAATGAAGTGGAGTACACAATGATGTCATCCAGATAAACAAGGCAATCCTTATAAATAAGGTCTTCCAAAAGATTATTCATGCATCTTTGGAATGTTGCTGGGGCATTTTTAAGACCAAATGGCATACGTGTGTATTCGTAATGGCCATGTTTAGTTGAGAAAGCTGTTTTTGCAATAGATTCAGGATCCATTTGAATTTGATGAAATCCCTTAGCTAAATCAATGGTGGTAAAGTATTGGCATTTTCCTAGTTTGTCGAGAATTTCGTCCATGACTGGAATTGGAAATTTGTCGTCTATTGTGACTTCATTTAGATTTCGATAGTCAATGACTAATCTGAATTTTTGTTTCTTGGAAGCATCTCCTTTTTTTGGGACGATCCAAATGGGTGAACAGTAGGGGAGTTCGATTTTCGAATGATACCCTGTTCAATCATTTCATTTATTTGTTTGTTGACTTCCATATCAAATGTTTGGGGATATTTGTATGGTCGTTTATAGATTGGGTCCTCATGTTTTGTATGAATAGAGTGCTTTATTGTACTCGTGAAAGTCAAATTTTCACCTTCGCGATACTGAATGTCACTGAATTCGTACAAGACCTTTTTTAATTTTTGAGTTTCTTCGTTGTTTAAATGGTCGAGTCTATACTCATTGCTTTCTATTATTTCGTTTTCAATCGCAAAATTTGTTTCCGGGTCTCTTTCTGTGGGTGGGTCCAAAACTTCTATGTTTTGTTCTTCTTCTATTTCTTCAACATCTCTAAAGTAAAATGTATAGTTTCCTAATTTTGCGTATTCTTCTTCATAATTTATTTGTGCTTTGCAGGCTTTTAGGAAGGTTCTGCCTATCAACATGTCGTATTTATTTGAAAATTTATGGATATAAAATTTTTGTTCTGTCGGACAAAGTTTGCTGGGTGCAAGGAAAATAATTTCTTTTAGTTCTACTGCTCCTTCAATCATGTGAATTTTGGAATCTCCTAAATAGGTTTTGAAATTAAAAAAGTTTTCGGACATTATATTGATTGAAGAGCCTGAATCGACTACACATCTCAAAGGTTTATTGTTCATTATTATTCTGATGAAGGACTTGTCTTTATCTCTTCTTCCGATTGATCCGAGGCATTCTGATGAAAATTTTCGGATGTATCCATTTTGCTAATTCCACTATTACTTTCTCTTTGCCTTTTTGTAGGCTGGTTTGCTACATTATTCTTTGAATAGTTGTTTTGCTGTTGATTATTCATTGGATTTTGAGCCCTGTCAATATTTAGTTTCTGTTGAAATTCTTGGAATAGTTTTTGGTTTGGTATTGTATCTGATTGCTTTGTTTGAGACGGAATTGTACTATTGGGTACAAAAGTTTTTCCACTTTTTTGATTCTGATTTTGGCTTTGATTTGACTTTCTTATTTCTGTTATACTATTTTCGTATAACCCTTCTCTTTGAGCTACTTGTTTCAATTTACTGATTGTGGTTATATCGTATCTAGCTAATGTCATGAATAGTCTATCGGGTAATTTTTTATTTATTACGTCTTTGATGGTGTTATTTAACGCGTTTGTATAGAGCGCGGTGTTATTCGCGTCGTTTTCTAGACTTAATTTGTTTGTTATAATGTAAGACTTATCTTCTAATTCGGTGACGAACTTACGAAGATTTCCTGTGTAGCTGGTGTTGTAGAGGCGTCGCAAAAAGTTCCTCACAGGGGGTCTGCGTTTTTAATTCGTTGATAAGGAGTGTCCTTAGTTCCGGCCAGGTGTTAGATTGTCCGATTTGTGAGAGTCGTTGTGCTTCTCCGGTAAGCTGCATCTCGATAGCACTGAACAGTATGTTATGCTGCCTTATATCGTGGGTTGGATATAGGTGCATAATAAAATCGATCCTCCTTATAAACGACGTCAGATTTTCTGGAGCTCCATCGTAATTTGCCACTTGTCTTAATGAAGACAGTGCTTGGTTGAGGTGGGCTTCTGTGAGTTCTACAGCCATTGTATATCTTTTAAATTTTTTGATTTTTCTGGATTTTAGTGATGGTTTGTTTTGGTTTTTTTTTTTTTCTGTGTTTTAGTGATGGTTGTTTTGTTGATCTTCTGGGTTTTTTTGTGGTGTTTTGTTTTGTTAATTTTCTGGGTTTTGGTTATGTTTTATTTTGGATTTTGGTTTTTGTTCGCACACAAGTTGGCGGTTTTTGTTCCTCAATTGGATTTAATAGTTGTAACACACAGTTAATATTTTCGCGCACAGTTGGCGTAAATATTTTTTCTTTGGTTGCAACGCACAGTTGATACTTCCGCGCACAGTTGGCAGAAAGTATTTTTCACTGTTGTAGACTTTTGAGCACTACCCGTAAATTCTTGATGTCGGATCGGAAATTTATTTTGTAGTGATTATTCACTAATTCTATGTAACGCACAGATAACAGTTCTACACGTCGCACGGATAGAATAACAGTTCACTACAATAGTTATTCACCAGTTCTATGTAACACACGGATAACGATTCTATATGTAACACGGATAGAATAACTTTTTTTTTTCCAATCCTACCGACTGCGCCAATTAAATATTCGATTTTCTCGATAAGGAAAAAAAAGATATTTTTCGTGAGTTAAGTAACGTACTTTATTATTTGAAAGGAAACTTAGAACTGATTACAAAAATGTCTTATGGTTATATTTATAGCTAAATTTGGGAGCCCTTTGGTGGCGTGGTTGATACTTCGACGATTTGATTGGTCCGACTTTAAATGCTGAGTTAGCGTTCTCACGCCTTTGGTTGTTAGGGGGACAATTATTATTTCAAGTGTTCGATTGTTTATGTTAATTTTTATGGATTAGCGTTCATACGCTTTGGTTTTGAGGGGGACAATTGTTTACGTTATGATTTTTAGGGGCCGAAATATTTATATGTTATTGGGTATTGGAGTCGGATATATGACTATATATACTTTGTATGGTCGGAGATGCTTCGTTCTATGCGTTGCACACTTCTGACCAAAATTAATATACCCTTTTTGCAAGGGTATAAAAATATTATGGATGATTTACAATTTGATGTCCGAAACTCATTGTCAATGCTAGAAATGAAATTGAACAATAATGAAAATTGTAAGAGTGAGAATGTTACCGTGAGAGGCGAACTGCCGGTGTTGCCAAAGATTCAGGTACCCACATTTTCTGGAGAGGCTAGAGAATGGGACCTGTTTGTAGAATTGTTTACAGAATTAATTGAAAAAAGAGAAGATTTAAGTCTTGCTCTTAAATTAAATTATTTAAAATCCGCGTTAAAGGGCGAAGCAAAGAGCATGGTAGCTCATCTATTGTCAGGTTCAGCTGACAATTATAGTGCCGCTTGGGAACTGTTAACCAAGCGGTATGAAAATAATCGCAGGGTATTTTCCGAACAATTAAATCGGATCGTTGATTTACCGATGATCAACAATGAATCCGCAAAGAGTATAAAAGGAGTGATTGACATAATTAATGAGTCAATACACTTAAATAAAATCAAAGCAAATTTGTCCGATGAAGTTGACGTAATACTCGCTCAACACATACTTCGGAAATTTCACAGAGAGACTCTACAGTTGTATGAGAGTCAGATTAGGAAAACAAGGCACATACAATTGCTATCGGATGTCATGGAATTTTTGGAGCAAAGATATTGTTCGCTAAGTGCCATGAGCAAAAGAGAAAAAACCGTTACAGAAAACACCTGGTTCAGTGTTCCAAGACAATTGTCCGATTTGCAAAGTTGCAGGGCATAAGGCGTATAAGTGCTATAAATTTAAAGGTTTGACACCAATGGAAAGGTATGAAATGGCCAAAAAGTACAGATTTGCACAAGATGCTTGAACCATTCAAGCAATAAATCTGTTCTGAAGACGCGGAATCCACGGGATAAACCTCTTAAGGTTGAGGCAATTGTATTGCCAAAGTTAATGAAAGCTCTTCCATTAAAAAGGGTAAGCGTGGATATGTCAAAATGGCAATTCTACGTACTTGCTGATCCTACCTTTAATAAACCTGGTAAGGTTGATATAATTATGGGGGTAAACGTATATACTCAAATCATAAAAGAAGGAGTTACAAAGATTGATGGCCTACTAGGTCAAAATACTCAATTTGGTTGGATCGTCTCGGGATGCAACAAATCAAAAAGTAATAAATCTGTAGTGGCAACAACAATAGATGTCACAGGTTTAAAAAGCGCTGGGAAATGAAGAAGAATGGTAATAGTGAGGATAAATACAAGACAATTCAAAACAAACTCAACCACAAAACTCAAGAAACAAGTCCGCATTTGACTCCCCCGGCAGGACCTCACCTTAGAGGTAAGATAAAAGCTGAGGTAAAAGAAATAATTTTTGAAAGTAAAAAAGAAATAAGTTTATGTCCCCCGGCAGGACCTCACTTTGGAGGTAAAGTAAAATGTGGGGGAAGAAAAAAGTATATATCCCAGAGCCAGTACAAAATGAAAATCTTCAGATGGCAAACGGTAAATTAAATTATGATCATCGCGCGACTGCCAAAGGCCAATTTTATAACAAAAATCGATTTGAAAGATGCCTACTGGCAAATTGCTCTTTCAGAAAAATCCAAACCCATAACAGCTTTCACGATACCCGGCCGCCCCCTTTACCAATTCACCGTAATGCCGTTCGGATTATGCAACGCTTCGCAAACCATGGCGCGTTTGATAGACGATCTAATCCCAGCAGATCTGAAATATTGTGTGTTCGGATACCTAGACGATCTCTGCGTTGTTTCAGAAGACTTTGATACTCACTTGGAGATTCTGATTCGTATGTCTCAACAATTTAGAAAGGCAAATCTAACGCTAAATATAGAAAAGACCAAGTTTTGTGTTACAGAAGTGCCATATCTGGGCTACATTATAGGAAGAGGAGGAATATCAACAGATCCTGCCAAAATAGAAGCAATAAAAAATTGGCCGGTTCCGAAAACTATAAAACAGATTAGAGGTTTCTTGGGTGTTGTTGGTTGGTATCGTAGATTCATTAATAATTTTTCTGACATTACATTTCCGATTACCCAATTGCTAACTAAGAAAAAGAAATTTTTATGGACACGGGAAGCTCAAGTTGCCTTCGAAGAACTTAAGGAAAAGTTAACCTCGGCCCCGATCTTGATCAATCCAGACTTTAACAAGAAATTCTACGTGCATTGTGATGCAAGCAACTACAGCATTGGCGCAATGTTGGTACAATTGGACGAAGAAGGAGCTGAGAAACCTATAGCGTTTATGTCGAAGAAGTTAACGACAGCTCAACGAAATTATAGCGTGACAGAACGCGAGTGCTTGGCTGCTTTGGAGGCAATAGAAAAATTCCGCTGTTATCTTGAACTATAAGAATTCGAAGTTATAACCGATCACGCCAGTTTAGTTTGGTTAATGCGACAATCGGATTTGAAAGGAAGACTTGCGAGATGGGCGATGAAACTGCAAGGGTACAAGTTTGAAGTAAGTCACCGAAGAGGTCAAGATAATGTAGTACCAGACGCATTGTCCAGAATGTTTTCGGAAGATTTGTGTGCTTTGGAGGAACTCCGCCCCTTAGTCGATTTGAACTCACCTAGTTTCAATGACGACGAATATCAACAACTGAGAGAGAAAATTGAAAAAGAACAAGATAGATATCCGGATTTGAAAACAATGGATCAGTTTGTATATATACGCACGGAACATGATGATGGAACAGAGTTCAGCCAAATCAATATTTGGAAACTATGGATTCCACAAAGTCTATCAAAGGAAGTTATCAAAAGAGCGCATGAAGATAAAATATCTGCACATGGCGGGATGGCAAAAACTTTGGAGCTCATACGTCGTACATTCTATTGGCCCGGCATGGTGATACAAGTGCGCGATTATATCCGGAATTGCTAGACGTGTAAGTCAACGAAAGCTCCCAACCAAATCTTAAAGCCACCGATGGGTAAAGCTGTAGTATCAGGGAGACCTTTTCAACGATTATATATTGATCTTTTGGGACCATATCCGAGAAGCAAACGTGGCCACATCGAACTTCTGATAGTGGTTGATCATTTATCTAAGTATCATTGGCTTCGACCCCTTAAAGTATTTAAGAGCAATGTGATTCAAGAGTATATGCAAGATAATATATTCTTTCGATATGGAGTTCCCGAGATATTGGTTAGCGACAATGGTTCACAATTCAAGGCAAGCGAATTTAATGCATGGTTAACGACAGATCTATCATTGCAGCAATCCGCGCCTACCTCAAAGAGGACCAGCGCGAATGGGATCTACATATACCCGATATAAGCTGTGCACTAAGGAATTCGTATCATCAGAGTATAGGATGCTCTCCTTTCCATGCTTTTTTTGGCTTTGACATGGCCACACATGGTTCCCAATACACTCTTCTCGAAAGGATAAATATGCTAAATGAACCGAATAACGTATTGCGAAAGGACGATCAGTTAGCATTACGCCGTAATTTACTCAAGAAAAAAATAGCAAAAACAGCGGAGCACAATGCAACGGTATATAACCTGAGAACCAAGGAGGTTAATTTCAAGGTTGGACAAGAAGTCTTTAGACGTAATTTTGGTCAAAGCAACTTTCAAAAATGTGTTAATGCCAAATTGAACTTGCTATGGTTAAAGTCCCGAATAAGAGAGAGATTAGGAAACTGTTATTACGTGTTGGAAGATTTGAATGGCAAAGTGTTAGGAACTTATCATGCTAAGGACATTAGGCAGTAACTGTCTTTATTCAGGTTAATACTCCGAAGCAAGCTCTAGTATTATCCTGTGGTTGTAGTGCCCAGTTTCTGCCGTTAGTTTTATTTTTAAAAATTAAGGCGTTAATTTGAATTTCAGTAAGGGTTGGGTAAGTGCGTCGATAATAATGATCAGCTGAGCTTAGAATCGCATGCATTGGTCACACTCTTTTCTGACGAACTTCCGCCCTGGCTAGACGCCTTAACCACGCCGCTCCTCAAGAAAAAATATATAAATTTAAATCTGAAATTTTCTCGGCCATCAAGCCTAATGATTAACTTTATACTAATTTGGAGCAGAAAGGACAACTATTATTATAGAGTTTTGTGAATCTTATTATCGTAAGTTATATTTTTTGTGGATATTTGAATCATTGTAAATTTCTAACAAGTTCGTTTGAAAATTAGCCATAATTGATTTGTATTTTGGAAACCTGGAAAAAGGAATCACAGTTGGAATTCTGTAAATTTGCAAAAGATATTTATAATTGTGTAATATTAGTGCAACAGGGACTTTGTTTTATTTTATGTAATACGGGTGTGTTGAGAACATGTTGGTCCAAAGAACCCCCCAAAGACTGTTTGCTAGCCGACAGCCAGAAGTCCCAACCGGATCCAAACTTCTCAATACATTAAGCCCGTATGTGTTGGCTTCGGCCTGATTTGTGGTGCTCTTGCCTATCGTAACATCTGATGTACAGGGACTGCAAGAGAGAGGCCACATATTTAGGCCGAACCCGACCTCCTCTATGATCAAGATAGATTTATTTTTTTTTGACTAAGAGGGGATGTACATGATCTGGAATTATTTCCGGTTGTGTACATTACATTATCCAGATCTGCGTGTATCGCTGCAGTAAGGTTGTTTTGCACGACATCAATAGCGTTGAAATTAAATACGAGATCAATTGGACTGAATCCAGTGGTGCTGTTTTTCTGCGAGTTGACGGTTTATTGAAGGTTATGAAGAGTCAGATCCCAATCCTTTGGATTTTCGTTCATCGTTCGTATATAATTGAGAATTATTTGATTAGCGCGTTCTACTTGACCGTTTGCACGGGGTGTTCGTACAGCATTCTTAACGTGTTGGATATGGTTTTGCTTACAGTAATCTTCAAATAATTTTGACGTAAACGCTGTTCCACGGTCTGTTATAATAAAATTTGGCAAGCCAAAGTAACTAGAAACTTCGTTTAGCGTTGATAGAACAGGTAATGATTTTGTATTTTTAACTGCTTTTACGATTAGAAATTTACTGAATGAATCAGATATAGCCAGTATATGAGTATTTCCTCGTTTGCTTCGAATAAAAAGGACCCAAATGATCCGCGTGAAGTCGACGAAAAGGAACCGGTTCAACATCGTTGTAATGCATGCGACCTTCAGGCTTTCCTCCTTTTGACTTATAGTAGCAGCATTGGATGCATGTGGAAATATAGTCCTTCACGTATTTCCTCATCTTTGGAAACCAAACACGTTTTGGAATCCTCTCAATGGTTTTATCAAGACCGAAGTGTCCGACATCATCATGGCAACTTTTAACAATGCGCCATCTTACTGCCTTTGGCACAACGAAGAGAATAGTGTTTTCCATTTTCCGATAAAGGCGATGATTTTCGATGACATAATCAATACGTAGTTGCTTCAGTTGATCACTGTGACGCTTTCCCTTCAGTACTGCTATTATTTCGGCAAGTATTTTTGTCCTGTAGTTGCATTGTTAACAACCAGTCGTCGATTTCTGAAATTATGGTTCTAACAAATTCATCTAGTGATCCTTCCGGGGGTAAATTTGGAGCACGGCTCAACGCATCTACATGAGCCATTTTGCTACCATCTCGATGAATAAATCACAGTCGTAATCCATTATTTTAATCCACCAGCGCGCCACCTATGGAATGAGTTCTTTATTCGTTTTAACCTTGGCAATAGCTGAGCAATCGGTCACCAGACGGAATGATTTTCCCAAAAGGTAGACTCTGAACCTTTGGAGTGTTTCTACTACTGCAAGCGTTTCCAATGCGTAACTGTAGTATTTACTCTCAGCGTTGGTATAGTGTCGACTAAAATAACAAACGGGACGCCAATCTTTGTCATTATGCAACTGCAGCAAAACTCCTGCTAGGCCTAAAGCACAAGCATCGGTGTGTACTTCGTGCTTAGCCGAAAAATCGTATAGAGTGAGAACAGGTTCGCTACATAGTTTTTCGATTAGTTTAATAAATGCATGTTGCTGGGCTTCTCCCCAACTATATGTATTCGCCTTTGTTTTGCGTAGCAGTTCTGTTAAAGGACGTGATATTAATGAATAATTTTCAATAAATTTTCTGAAGAAACCTGTGAGACCAAGGAATCTTCTTACTTCTCTTACGTTTGTAGGTACTTTAAAATTTTTAATTGCGCTTACTTTACATTCGCCAGGTTTTATTCCATCTTTATTGACTATGTGGCCCAAGAACGTAATTTCGGATTGCAGAAACTTGCATTTGTCGTATCGTAGGGTTAAGCCACTGTCTTGTAAGATTGAGAAAAACTTTTTAATTCGTTGCATACCAGATTCGAAGGTCTTACTTGGGATTATTACGTCATCTAAATATGCGAGGACCTCACCTGATTCCATACGTTTTATGATTTGGTTCATTACCGACTGAAAGACTGCCAGAGCGTTAATGAGTCCAAAAGGCATTCTGTTGTATTCGTAATGCCCGTCAGCTGTAACAAACGCCGTGTACTGTTTGGACGATTCACTTATCTCGATTTGATGGTATCCCATACGTAGATCAAGTTGCGTAAAATATACGTTTCCAGCTAGTTGAGCGAATTGCTCTTCCATGTTTGGCATAGGAAATGGAATTTTGACCGTAATACTGTTAAGGCGACGATAGTCGACGCAAAGACGATGTTCTCCATTCTTTTTATCTACGATGACAATTCCCGAGGCGTACGGCGAATCCGAAGGACGAATTATGTCGTTTTCCAGTAGCTCAGATATGATATTCGTAACAATAGGTCTGAGCGCAAACGGTGTTCGGTATGGTTTCGTATAACATGGGACGTTTGATGTTAAAGTGATTTCCATTTTCGATATTGAGCATTTACCTAATTCGTTAGTTTTCTGCGCAAAACAAGCAGCATTATCTATTAAGGCCTTTTCCAATTCTTCGTTTTCGGTATTTGCTAGATTTCGAACTGTTTCTAATGGCGTATGTTTTCGATAAAACATTTGTTTCCGTGAATAATTAGTTTATTGCCATCCCGACAAAGAATATCCTTACCCAATAAAAAGCTTTCAGATATTAAGTCATTTTCCACTACAAGGATTTCGACTTCGTGACCTATCTTGTCCACAACGATTTTCGCATTTAGTTTTTGGTTACAGAAGAATTTTCCTCCTCCAAATCCGTTCAGTGTGATTGCACATCGTTGCAAAACGCCTACGTTTTCGGCAAATGATTTTCGAATCAGAGTACGTGTACTACCTGGATCGACGAATGCGTTTGTTTCGTTTCCGTTAACTGAAATAAATTTACAAATATCTGAGTTGATGTTTGAGTCAATTTTATTTACTTTCGAAACGTTTTTAAATTTTTCAGGGCAGTTGGTAGAGTCGTGATTAGTACGATTACAATGAGTACATCGAGGCTTACGCTGTGGAATAGGACAATCTGAGGAATAATGTCCCATCTTTTGACAATTAAAGCATTTGTTTGACGACTCTATCTTTTCTTTGGATATCCGTTTTATTACGGATTGACTTGACTTCTGCGTATTACCGTTGGGCTCACGTTTATTTTGAAAGCTATGTGGATTATATTTGATTTCGTTATGAGCCGCATAGGCATGTATATCTCGTAAAAGTTCGTTACATGAGGTATAATGGTTAGATATCTTTCTCTTAAGATCGTAATCGTTGATGCCGTTTATAATATGTGTTACAATTGCTGAATCAGCTAACTCACCCTTTTTACCAATAGCTAGCATTTTATAAAAATAATCTTGTGGTGATTCCGTTGTTTCCCGTTTGGTTTTCAGCACTTTTAAATGAACATCAGCTGCGTTGCTGATACATGGGAAGTCGTATAGAAATTTCGAAACAAATTCTGGCCATGTTTAAAATATTTCATCCGTTGCATCCACCCAGTAACGAGCTGCACCTTGCATCTTTTGTTAAACTGCAAAAATTACCTTTCTGTCGTCCCAGTTATATGCGTTTTTCAGAGTTTCCACACGTTTAACAAACTGATGCGAATCCAATGATTTTACGGACGATGGATTTAATTCAGAAACAAGAGCTATAATTTCGTTCATGTTTCCAAAAGAATGATTAAAATTATTATATTTTTCTTCGCAGTTGACTTCGTGTCGTTGTTGTCGTTGGGTTGCGAAATCTTGAGAACTTTCCGAATACTGACCTACATTTACATTTGACCTACATTTGCTTACGTAATTTCGTGACGTTGGAACATAATTATCTTGCTGTGATGTAACAACGTTATTGTAGTGCTGAATCGTAGCAATGTTACCACTTTGATGAGTCGGAGCGAAGGGTACGTGTTGGCGAGGCGTAACCATATAGCCGTGTTGCGATGTAACAATGTAATTGGGTTGCTGAGACGTAGCAAAGTAAGCGTGCTGCTGAGACGTAGCTGCGTAACCGAGTTGTTGCGAAGTATCGACATGATCGTACTGCTGAGACGTAGCATTGCAGTACTGCTGAGACGTAGCAGTGTTACCGAGTTGCTGAAACGTAGCAATATTACCGTACTGCTGAGACGTAGCAGTGTTACCGAGTTGCTGGAACGTAGCAACATTACCGTACTGCTGAGACGTAGCAGTGTTACCGAGTTGCTGGAACGTAGCAACATTACCGTACTGCTGAGACGTAGCAGTGTTACCGAGTTGCTGGAACGTAGCAACATTACCGTACTGCTGAGACGTAGCAGTGTTACCGTTTGGCAAATACGTTACGTTTGTTTGTTCGTTTGTCACAAGCACGTTTCTTTCTCCAGAAACTTCTTGTACGTTTACGTCACTAAGCACAATTGGTGACGAAATCATTGCAGGTTGGAATGAACGCTCCTGCAATACTCTAATCTTTTTTCTAGTTCGTTTATCTTTTTAGCCATTGATTGATTTTCCGCACTGGCGTATTCGTCGTTACTACAGATCGCGGTTAATTTTCTCTGTAATTGTTCTCGATTTCCTGATGTTGACAATCCAGCTTGTCTACATTTTTGCTGCAAAGCTTTCTTTGAAACGTAGTTTTTCTGCGGCATTATTGTTGTCTCTTTCACACTTGTATGTTCGTTGATTTTTCGTTTTGCTTATTCGTCTTTCGTTCTCGTTTCCACTAGTTCGTTTATGGGCAGAACACACACTATTACACTTTGCGAGTTTCTCATGCCACGCTATTTTACCGCGTAAATTGCGCGTTACCTTTTTCTTCACACACTTCTACTTATGAAAAATATCAGTTCCTTTTTTCACACTATCCAAATTCTAAATTGGACACCAACCCACTTCTGAAAATTGTCACACCTAAAACCCGCTTCTGAGAATGTCGGTTGCAAATCACATTACCCAGTAGAAGATTGTAGATGGAGAAGCTGTCAGGAAGGCTTCGGCGGGGAGTGCGACTTATAGGAACAATAGAAATGCCAGACTCGTACGTTTAGGTAGATAATTAATATAAGTTTATTAACTAATTGAGACTTAACAATAAAGTGACGTTTGCAAGGCGATGCCGTTGGATTCGTTCGTGGTGGCCGTTCGTTACCACCGATCGTAGGAGCTTATTCGTTCGCACCCTTTCTCGTCAACGTTTTGTTACCAACTTTTTGATACTTATTGATAACACCAGGGGTAGAGCATAACGTCGCTTGCCCAGGGCTGAATCAGTATGTTAATAAACTGTCTGGTGACAATGCTTTTTCAAAATACGTATGGTTACATCCGACGAAAAGTACAGGATCGGAAGAGGTTGTTGAGAGATTGCAGAAACAGTCTGAGTTGTTCGGAAATCCAAAGAGGATCGTTAGTGATCGTGTTACGTCTCACATTTTTAAAGAGTACTGCGAGTCGCAAAAGATACAACATTTAGTGATCGCGACAGGAGTTCCGAGAGAAAACGGACAAGTAGAGCGAGTTAATCGGATTGTTATAGCTTTGTTGGCGAAACTGTGTGCCAATGATCCCGGAGCATGGTATAAGCACGTAGGTAGGGTGCAACAGTTTATAAACTCATCACCACCTAGCACGAAGATATCCCCCTTTAAGATATTAACTGGGACAAAGATGAGGACTAGCTACGATTTAGAACTAAAGGGTATGTTGGAAGAAGAGTTATTAATCGAGTTACAAAACAATAAGTCCGAAATACGTGACGCAGCGAAAAGAAACATAAGCAAAATACAAGAAGAGAACCTTAAAATGTTTAATAAATGTCGAAAATCTGCAAGTGAATATGAGGTTGACGAGCTGGTGGCTGTCAAGAGGACGCAGTTTGGTTCTGGCCTTAAGCTTAAGGGAAAGTGTCTGGGACCTTATCGGGTTGTTCGGAAAATGAGGCATGGTTGCTATGCGGTTGAGAAAGTAGGAGATGGAGAAGGTCCGAAATCTACTACCACCGTGGCAGAGTATATGAAACCAGAGGGCCGGGGCTAACTTCGACCGCGTCAAAGTTTGTATACCCTTGCAACTTTTTGGTAACTCTTTTCTTACCTATTAGCCATCAATGTGGAAGAACGTTTTATCTAAAAAGGCTTATGTTTGCGAAAAGAATGGCCTACAATCGTAGGAACTAACGAAGATATTGATCAAAGTCACTGTTTTCCACCGATCGTTCCTATGGGAGCTATATGATATAGTCACCCGATCTTTATCAAATTCGACACAGTCATTAACAAAAATATATTATATTAAGAAATGTTTAATTTGTTTAAAACAAAAGTCACTGTTTTCGCCCGATCGTTCCTATGGGAGCTATATGATATAGTCATCCGATCTTGATCAAACTTGGCACAGTCATTAACAGATATACTAAACTAACAAATGTTTAATTTGAAAGCAATCGCGTTAAAAGTAACGAAGTTATTAACAAAAGTCACTGTTTTCGACCGATCGTTCCTATGGGAGCGCTATATGATATAGTCACCCGAATTTGATCAAACTTGGCACAGTTATTTATAGGCGTAATAAACTCTCTAATATTAAGTTTCACGATAATAACACAGAAAATAACGAAGTTATTGAGAAAAGTCACTGTTCGTGACTTTGGCGTTTGTATGGGAGCTACATATATGATATAGTGGTCCGATCCGGCTGAGTCCGAGATTTACATCGCCTGCAGTATATACAAGCCTACGTGCAAAATTTCAGCTCTGTAGCTCTGACGGTATAGGAGGAGTTTGCGTTGATCCAGACGGACGGACGGACGGACGGACATGGCTAGTTGAACTCGTCTCGTCGTGCTGATCAAGAATATATATACTTTGTATGGTCGGAGATGCTTCGTTCTATGCGTTGCACACTTCTGACCAAAATTAATATACCCTTTTTGCAAGGGTATAAAAATGGTGTCATTCGGGGTGAATGTGGAGGTCGGATGGCCGAATGTAGGATCGCGGTATGGTAGAGGTGACTTCGAGTAAGAATCGATATCGACTTAATGTCGATAAAACGAGAGCGAGAAGTAGTCAGGCAGTCTGTCCGAAGAGAGTGAGTAGAATGGAGTGAGCCGGTAAAGTTGTGTCTCGAAGTGCGGGCAGTGCATTCAGAGTAAAGTCGAAAAATAAAGAGAAATATCGATAAGCTAATAAACTAACAAGATACAATAAATCTGATTAAAACCCAGTGTGTGCAAAGTGAATCTCTTCAACTTGGGGACTCATCCAGGTAAAGGCAGAAGTTTCCACATAGATGTGAAGACTCGATATCTATGAAAAGAACTTCTTAAGGTTGAGACAATTGCATTACCAAAGTTAATGAAAGCTCTTCCATTAAAAAGGGTAAGCGTGTCAAAATGGCAATCATGCATAACAAGAGCGTTGGGAGAAGAAGAAAGGTAAAAAGAAATTAAAATCAAAGCAAACTCAACCACAAAACTCAAAAAATAAGTCAGCATTTGACTCCTACGGCAGGATCACACCTTAGATGTAAGATCAAAGCTGAAGTAAAAGAAATAATTTTTCAAAGTAAACAATAAATAATTTTATGCCCCCGGCAAGACCCCACTTTTTAAGTAAAGAAAAAAACTTTCGAAGAAAAAGTATATATCCCAGAGCCATTTCAAAATAAGATTATTCAGATGATCATCTTAAAAATAATGTCAAAATAGATTCCGGTAACAAATTGTCCGAGGCTATAATACAAAAAGGGCGGATATTTTAACAGAATTACCGTTTATTTTTCAGCTATCAGCGAAAGGTCAAAAGATATTAGTAAACCAATTTAGTAAGCCATTCGAAAGAATTAAAAAAAAAGTAAATCAGTTATAATCGTTTAAGCATCATAATATTGAGTTGCTACGGTTAACCTCCCTATCTTACTAATGACAATATTTATATTTATTTTTATAAGACAACTTATGTTTAATGTTTAAAAATAAACATCGCGGTCATCTAAAATGGCCTCACCAAATCAGATGCACCAAAGAAATATACAAAACGAAACAAAAATAAGTCATAAAGATTCATATATCAAGTATTGCTTAAAAACCAAACAAAACATGCACCCACACACTGTGGAAAAGCACTTAAGATTTTAACAACGGCGCAATATCAAGTGGACAATGCTGAGCATGACATATAAATAATTTTCAACCCTTGAAAAATAATAAGTATTTTTCAGAACAATTGTCGCCTCCTTATACAAACCGCAAAGCCACGAACAGTGACTTTTCTCAATAACTGTGAGTTTAATAAACTTTTAAACGATTGAGCCAAATTTTATCAAGATCTGGTGACTATATCAAACACTGACTTTAATCATTATTTTTCTTATTTCCATTTTCTGAGCTCTCTAGCCCATGCTTCCCCAGACCTGAAGACAGTTCTCAACTTTGGTTTTTAATCATGTTGCTAATGCAAAAACGTTTGTCATCCTGCATTCTATTGTCATTTTGTAGCCGCTGCAAAGGTAAATTCCAGTGCTGCAATTGACACCTATCAATCAGCCACCCAGTAGTCTTCGAATAATCAGTCACTAAATAAAGACTATCCGACATACACAACCCTTTCTTAAATAAAATCAGTTCAT
Organism: Drosophila tropicalis; assembly: GCF_018151085.1. Taxonomy (NCBI): domain Eukaryota; kingdom Metazoa; phylum Arthropoda; class Insecta; order Diptera; family Drosophilidae; genus Drosophila; species Drosophila tropicalis. Next base: position 80,704 of record NW_027173465.1, read on the forward strand.
ATTTTGAATTCAACGAATTCGGTTATTTTCCTTCTCTCTGTAATCACTATTCACTAGTCTTCTAGTTTCTAGTTTCTTCTGCTGAGGAAACCTTTACTCTGAAACGTTGTTCAAAGCTACCTTCAGGGACTCCCAACTACAAATATGTCTCTAACTTCGAATATGCGGCACCTTTAACCAGTTATTTTGCTTACACAAAAAGCTGTTCGTGTGAGTGATACATATGTATGTATATATATATGTATGGATGTATAAATTATTTGGCATAAATAATTTATGCCGATAGACTAATGATCAGCTCGTAGAGTGTGATTTACACTTTAAGTAAAGGTAAGTGGTACTTTATAAATTCGCGATTGTTATTAGACACATCAGATCCCGTGTCAACCAATCAAAAGATATGGACATGATTAATCATAAAGCTTTTTATGTGAAAGCATTACACTTGAGGCACTTTGTTTCAACATCGCAATTTTTTCGAACATGCTCAGTCGAGCCACAATTAAAATGAAGATTTACTTTTGCAGTAGACATGCTTGTATTGCATCTCGCTTTTATACATATTAAACTTGTATTCCCCAATGACTGAGTCCATATCTACTTTACCAAGCATAGCAATCTTCTTCATATTTAAAATGTAGTCGTGAAAGCTTTCATCTCTTTTCTTTTTTCTCTCTTTTAACTTCTTATGAATTTCTGCGCTTTTCATTGTACGACAAAATTCTGCTATTAGCGTGGCCTTTAACTGGTCGTACGAACCTACAAAAGTGGTTCTAGACCGGGTTCAGCCCCCAAAAGTACATTAACGTGTAGTTTTATTGTAATAAGTTTACATATAGTTTTGGATATTTAGATTTTACAACTTTTAATCGGCTTTACACAACTTTAAGCAAACGACTTAATTAGACTGGCAACTTAATTCCGACCGACCACTGACGACTTCTGCTACGGACGCCCGACTCTCCCCACAACATGGCAACCTCCTGCCACCTCTTTAGGGATGCCACACAGTCGGTATGTTACTTATATCGCCTACATGCGAAGTTTTAATAGCTATGTACGACTCTGAATGGACGCTATGATGGGCTACTAAAATTTCATCTGCACTTGCTGTGCAGCCCGATCTGAATCTCAAAATTCCTTGATCTGGTATCTCCAGCACCTCCTGCTGTTCTTTACCGCATTGGACTCTGGCCCTAGTTTTAGGTGGGACCTTGAATAACCAACTACTACTGCTATCTTATTTTACCCAATAAGATCTTGTCTCCGCAATAGTTGTGTATAAGCAGTTAGATTTGGTATTCTATTTAAAAGGTGTTATCGTTTGATTAGTGCTTAATCATACCGGCTCTGGTATAACTTTGTAAAACTTTGTGGCCGTTAACGTATAAATATATATCATTTAACTCAGTGCCTGTCCTTTTACCTGATAATACTAATGTCTCGGACAACTTGTCGTTTATTTTTGTTATTTCCGACTTCATCTGGCTTGGTTAATGTCTATTAAAAAAAATTTATAATTTTTTGAAAATTTTTTTTTTTTTTACACTACTATATCCCGTGAGGACACTACTATCTTCACTTATTTGATCTAAGTACAATGCGGCTGTTGCCGCACCGTTAGTTCTTTTACTGTTATTTTTGTGCGATTATCTTTAATGCTTGCTGCATTCGAAATCTGACAAAGCATCATTAACCGAATCTGGTGCTTTTCCGATTTCGATTCTCCTCATCGGATGATTTTACCCAAACAAGTGGACAGATTTTATTTATAGGTCTTGTCATTGACCCTTTTTGAAATTTGATATTAACCACTCTTACTTAATCGTCCCTGCCTTTGTGAATTTTTTTAATCTTGCCCAGAGGCCACCAGGCCACCAGTACGACCTGTCCATTCTCAAAGTTACTGGAGAGTATATAGATATTCGTCTTTCCATTTCATTTTTTGAATTAATTTCCATCTGTCTAAATTTCCAATTTTTTCTTTTGACATGGAATCAACTGCTTCTAATGTTGGTCTTCCAATTAAGAAATGACCGGGGGTTAACAGCTCGTTGTTGTGCATATTTTCATAATTCCTATACGACGGACGTAAATTTACCCCAGCTTCCCATATACCTCTGAAGTGAGGTCCTTCCGGGGGGCTACGATACCAGCTAATCTGTTCTCGCTCTAGAATAGGGGCAACTTGAACGTTATCTTCACCTGTTTTTTTGAATTCTTCATCGAGCCTCCTAAAAAATTATCAGAATATATGTTAGCGAATTTACCCAGTCTTGCAACAAATCTTCGAAATGCTGCTAGGAAGGTATCAGTTGTCAAGTCACTAACAACTTCTAAACGAATTGCCTTAGTTGGATTGGTAAAATCAATCCCAGTGTTATGAAATGGAGATGACACCGTTAGCCTATTTTTGGGGAGGTTACCCGCAGGTGCTCCGCAGTTATTTCATTGTATTGGGCACAAGTGTCGCATTCCCTCGGGTATTTTTTAAGGGCACTTCTCAACCCGAAAATTCAAGATTTCCTTTGAGTTTGGCTTCTGAAAAGGTTAATTCCTCCGTATAAGGTTTCCTTATGAGTATCTTTCATCAACAGCATAGTTAGATGTCATTTATCCAAAATCACAGGATGTGACATGGTTCCACGTTATTTCTTTGATTTTTATGATATCCTCTATGACGAATTTTTCCTTACCAGCATTGTTTCTTATCCATCACTGTGTGATAGTGGAGTCACTCCAAGCATAAAAGGCAATAAAACAAGAATGGAATGGAATAATTTTTTCTGTAATTTGTTGGTTATTGTGTTCAGATAATGGACTGTAAGAATGGTCCTCAAAGTTTAATCCGTTTTTTTCACAGGTGCATTTGAACAAAGAGAATATTATTTAACAAAGAGCATATATTTAAGACGTTTTTTCCAAAATCTTAAATATTAAAGATAATAAACTAATATAAACTGCATACAAAAATGTTTGAATTTAGCCCCAACTTTCGATTTGGAGCCAATTGAAAATCTGAATTTTGTATGAAAATTTTTGGTCCTTTGGGCGAGTCTATTTTACAACAAAAAAACGCATGAAAAGAAAGAGATGGAGAATAGAAAAGCATTGTGAGCGAGCAGAAGCATGGAATGAAGGAAGGATTTTTAAATGTCATCGACAAAGGTGATGAGCCATTGACAAATCATATAGGCCCCATGGAATCGACGAAAAAGCAGTATAAACATGTTTTGGTCATAGTAGATGCTTTCTCCAAGTTCGTCTGGCTATATCCCACTAAGAGCACAGGATCTGAAGAAGTTGTTGATCGTCTGCAGAAACAATCGGAAGTATTCGGGAACCCAAAACGTTTTATAACTGACAGAGGAACTGCTTTCACTTCCAACATGTTTAAAAAATACTGTACCTCCCAAAAGATTCAGCATTTACTTATTGCAGGAGTATATACAGGAGTACCTCGTGGAAATGGGCAAGTCTAGCGTATTAATAGGACTGTTTCAACGCTATTGACCAAGTTATGTGCAGAGGAACCCAAGTCCTGGTATAAAAACGTTGGCAGGGTACAACAGTTCATCAACTCTTCGCCACCCCGGAGTACTAAGATCTCGCCTTTTAAAATTTTGACTGGTATTGAAATGAGAACGACATATGATCAAGAGTTAAAGTCTCAGTTAGAGGAAGAATTACTTTTAGAGCTGCAACGGCAGAAAGATGAAATTAGCAAAAGATAATATAGCAAATATACAGGAAGAAAATCGTAAGTCTTATAACAAGTTCAGAAAGTCCGAAACAGAATACGAAGTGGGCGATATGTTTGCTATAAAGCGTACCCAGTTTGGAGCAGGGCTGAAGCTTAAGAAGAATTATCTAGGGCCGTATAAGATTGTTAGGAAGTTAAGACATGGTAGATACTCAGTGGCGAAGATTGGGGATGGTGAGGGCCCAAAGAAGATGTGGAATCCATCATTCGGGACGAATGAGGCTGTAGAATGTCCGAATGTAGGATTGCGTGAGAACCCCTAATGGTATCAAAATGCCGATAACGATATTAGTTGATAGATATCGATAGATGGTCAATCGATGGAGAGAGGCTTAAGTTACTGGACGAAGAGGTTGTGTTGGTCTCGTTTTATTAAAAGTGTTCAATCAGATGGTATCTTTTTCTTTGGTTAATTATTAAATAAAAATGATAAGCTAAGATACACAAAAGTAAAGCGGTGTGAAGAGTTTTTTATTTTGGTCCAGTGGACTCAGCCTACATGTATTATATTTTGTTTAGTGCACCTTTAGTGCACCCGGTTCAGATGAACACGATGTTTATTCTTAAACACAGTGACACAAATGTTGAAAATATTAGAAAACAGGCAGAAATAAATCAACTGTTATCTCAGACTGATAATGAGAAAAACTATAACAATAAAAAGAAGAAAGTTATCATATCATATCATATCATGCAACCGAGACTAAATAAAAATACTATAAACAAATATGTCCTTAAAAAATCTTTAAAGGGTAAGAACGCTTTACTAAGCCTACTGGCTAAAATCAAAGAGCCGTCAAAAGATCAAAAGCTTCCACTACTAACAACAAAAGCTTTGTAACCGATCTTTACTCATATCTGAATGAACAATCATAAGTTAGTTCTTCGCTTTGTTTCAATAAAGATTGTTTTTGAGTCTTACCAATCCATATTTTTAATTAATAACATAAATGGATTTATAACTGGCGCAATCGTTAGGATAAAACGAAATAATTTAGTTACGGATATCGAATCTAAGGTTGCCTAAAAAACAATCCAGGAAAACACTGGAACTATCAGAAGCTATCCTGAACCAGGCACTCACCATGCTTAGACAGTTGCACAATTGTAACAATTGTAACGGAGAGCTGACTAAATTTTACAACCCGACGAGGGACTTACATCAACATAGTTTGATGTAAGGTACCATAGAATGTAGCTCAGTGGAGAAGCACAGCGGATCTGACATCTATCGCACGCTAACAATTCGAGCGAGTTGCGGGCTGCCCTCATCAGCGAATATAAGGTGCAAACGCCTTATGAAGAATTACTACGACGGCTACACCATACTTTCTTTGTAGAAAACCTTCGTAAGTTTATTGAATATTTATTATTATTAATAAGTTAGCGTAAGAAATCGTTGCCGCCAATACCATTTTTAGGCAAAACTATCAATATAATTACTCAAATCATCACAATTCCCAAAATACAATCAACAGCTTCGAGAAGAAGAATTTCAACAAAATCTTATCAAGGCAGAAAAGAAAATCCCCTTAATTATCAGATTCGAAATGAAACTCATTATCAAAACGCTGTGGTAAATCAACCTACTAAAATGCAACGCCTAGTAATCGATTGTCGTTGTCGTTTGAGATTACTGTCGATGACAAGTTCCCAATACCAGTAATGGATGAAATATTAGACAAACTTGGAAAATGTTAATATTATACAACCAAGAAATTCTATCAAATCCAAATGTCACGAATCAAACCAAACACATATAAAGTCAAAGCTATTCGAAAATTTTCAATCCCGAAATAAATAAAATCATTCTTAGGCTTATACTGATTCTTCCGTAATTAATTCCAAATTTGATATATATTGCAAGGCCTTTAATTCTTGGATTAAAATAGGGAGCTGAGATTAACAGAAATGACCCACATTATATTTCATCCTTTGTGACGAATCACATTACTTTTTAAGTTAAACAATGCCCATGTAGGGCCTTATTTTATTCTTTTTTTTTTTTTTATTCGCTACGCATATGGAGGGCACATTAAACTATTCTAATCCGAAAGCTGACTGTAGTTCTTTTATTTTTGACAGCCAATGTTCACGATCAACGTCTCTCTCTTTCTAAGTACTGTCTTGGTGTGGCTGCAGCGTCGACGCATCGCGGAGACGACAACTTCCCGACAGCGGACGCTGCCTGAGTCCAATTGTCCAGGGCAGTCCGTCGTCATGTCTTCTCTGGTGTGGTCTGGATTGTCTTCTTTGGCTCGACCTTTGACACTATCTTGTTCTGCTACTGTTTGTAGTTGCTGACTTGCTTTTTTAGATATTATGGCTTTGAATAGGCCACACAAAAACACTCCCGCCGCCGATTATACAACAGTTGCTCCTCTAGCCAAACTGCCTTTATAATCGGATGCACGCAATTTTTATTTATTATTTATTACCACTGGTGGGGGTGAAAGAAAACAAAAGTTATTTTATTTTTTTTTTATTTTATTTAAGGAGCTGATTCAGTATCTGAATCTCTTACCACTGGGGGGAAATCTTAGGCTCTAGGAGGTAACAATTGTTCTTAAAATATCTTGTTCAAACCTACTTTTTCCGGTGTTCAAAATTATTATTTTGGGCACGGCGTCGGCCACTTGACATCCTGATGTTGTGATCTTTTGGGTTATTTTAGAATTACAATTGTTTTTTCCCCAACGTGTGTGGTTGACGCACATACTTAATGTGGTGCCGAATTGCAAAGCTTTCAAGACGACAATGCGAAAGGATGACGTGCCAGTGCGAGTATCTAGATGGGCAATCTTTCAAGAGTTTGATTTCGTCGTTGTACATATGTAGGTCTGGAATTACAAATTAGTCATGTAGCTGCACTAATCCGAATGAGTTGTTGCAACTACCTATCGTTTGCGTTTGCTCAAGACAAGAATCAATGGATTAAATCTGTAAGGAAGATACTTGAAACTACAGATTCCTACGATAACTTCTATAAAATACTTTAAAAAGATGCAAACAAAGAACTTTTGGTGGCGCCAGATGTTATGCAAGATAGGATTTTTATCTCTGATCTCTGCACAAGAAATGTACCCTTGAGTTGCCTCGTAAGCAGTCGCCAGCTCTCTCTATTACTTTTTCTCCGATTTTACTTTCGCCTACACCATCTTCTTGTCCCTCTTTATGCTCTTCTTTTCAGATTGAAGTACCCATTACAAGCCCTGGTGTACCTCAATCTATCCCTCACAGGATCATGCCGGCTCTCAATCACAGGATCATGCCGGCTCTCAATCACTTGCGGATCCCAATGCTCCTCCGCCTCCACTAACTGTAGTGCCTCATCGCAAACAATTATTTATCTCTAGGCTTGCTCCAGATACTTCTGAGTCGTCTGTGGCAGCTTACATGGGTAATATTTGCCCTGCTAAGGTTTTAATTCAAAAGTTTAAGTTTTCTAGGCCTCGCAAAATCTCCTCTTTTAAAATTACAGTACCAAATGAGTACTTCTCAGCTATGGTTGACCCTAATTTTTGGCCAGAGGGCCTAGTTGTACACAAGTTTGCGCCCAATAAGCGCTCTCATCCGTTGCCTGTCCACCTTCCTAATTTATCTTCTGCTTCAAAAACTAATAACGTCTAGTCTTTGCATTCATTATCAAAATGTAAGAGGACTTCTTACCAAGCTCTCGAACCTATTCTATGTTAGCCAAACCTATTCGGCTGACATATAAGCTTTCTCTGAAACTTGGCTTAACTCCTGTGTTTTAGATAATAAAATTCTTTCTAATAACTTTATTTCTTATAGACTTGATCGTGTTGGTCGTCGTGGCGGTGGAGTACTCATTGCTGTAAACTCGAATCTGTCTTCAAGTGTGGTGCCGATTGATCTCCCCTTAGGTGTTGAGTTTATTTGCGTCGAAGTTACATGTTCTAACTTTAGCCTATATATCTCTTGTTCTGATATCATGATCTACGTGCACCATGCTGATGCTTTACGAACTATTTTTGGTCGTCTTAAAGATCGTGATGTTCTTATAGTTTTAGGTGATTTTAACTTGCCTAATATTCCTTGTCTCTTGTTGATGATAATCTATCTTTCTTAATTCCTTCATCTCAACATGTTTTTCTTGATAGCCTACTTGAATGTCCACTATATCAGTTGAATTCTTTCCTTAACTGTTCTAAAAGAATCCTTGATCTTGTTTTTGTCTCTGATCCCACTGTTAGTGCTGTATCGCAAACACAGCCACTAGTGAAACCTGAAGATCCTTATCATCCTACCATTGAAGTTACTATTTTTTACAATTCCGTTACTAATTTATTTAAAAACATCTCAAATTCTCGTCGTAGATGTTTTCGTAAAACAAATTTCAATCTTCTTAACAGCCTTATTTTCTCTTTTGATTGGTCGTTTCTATTTGAGTGCTGCGATATAGATTGTGCAGTGAAGTTTTTCTATTCTGCTCTTAATTCTCTAATTGATAAATGCGTTCCTTATGTGAATGTCTCTACCGTCTCCAGCTCGCCAGTCTGGTTCACACGTAGGCTCTCTAATCTTCGTAACATTAAATCGAGATATTTTAAAAGATTTAAAAAAACTGGTTCGCGACTTGACTATGCAAATTATTGTATAGCCAAATCTCAATTGTCAATTCCAAAAGACGCTCTAATGTACTACCTTCCACCTTCAGACTTAACGACCAGTCTGCTAATAATGATTTTGATATTGCAGATCTGTTTGCTAAATTTTTTCAGTCGACATATTCTACTACTGTTTCGGATCCGACACCCTATCCCTTTTCAATCCCACATTTAAATTGTATGTTTTCTCCCAGTATTACTGAAGACTGTATTCTCTCTAGCTTGTCATCTATGAAGTCTTCCTTCGTTCCCGGGCCTGATAATATACCTAGTTGCATCCTTAAAATGAGTTCGATTTCCCTATCTAAACCTTTAGCTCGGTTATTCTTTATATCGAGTGAGACGTGTAGATTGGTTGGTTAAAGTCGTATCTTATTGGCAGAACCCAAAAGGTGTCTTTTCGTTCCTCGATATCTAAAACTGTTCGAGTTACGTCAGGTGTACCCCAAGGCAGTCATCTGGGCCCACTATTATTTACATTGTTTATAAATGATTTGCCTTTGGCCTTGGCTCATTCACGCGTGCTCATGTTTGCTGATGACATCAAGATTTGTTATTCCTACAATGATCCTTCTTTCCAACAGTACTTGCAATAAGAACTCGATGCGTTCTGTGATTGGTGCCACGTTAATAAATTACACCTTAATGCCTCTAAGTGTTCTTTTATGACTTTCAGTCGTTTGTCTCCGCTCCTAGCTCATTACTCTATTAAGTCTGTTCTGTTAGATTGTGTTCCATCATTCAAAGACTTAGTCGTTGTGTTTGACCCTAAACTTTCATTTAATGTTCATATTTCTTCAATTGTCAACAGAGCAAGCAGCCTTCTCGGCTTCATTAAACGTTGGGCCAAAGAATTTGATGATCCCTATGTAACAAAGGTTTTATACACTTCGTTAGTTCGCCCTACACTAGAATAATGCTCGCCAGTGTGGAACCCGCAATATTATGTTCACCAGCGTAGTATTGAATCGGTACAGAAGCAATTCCTTAAGTATGCGCTACGCGGTCTAAATTGGGACCCGGGTCTTCGCCTACCTTCTTATTCTGACAGACTTCTTCTTATTAATCTTACTTCACTTTATAACCGTAGGCTTGTTTTTGGCATTCTCTTTCTCCATAAACTAGTCAAAGGCGAAGTCATTTCTACCAATTTACTAGATACGCTGTATTTTTGTGTTCCCTCACGTCGGACCAGAAACTTTTTTCCTATTCACCTTAGTAGATGTCTGACTAACTACTCTCTTCACGAACCTCTTCGTGTTCTTTGCCAATCTTTTAACAACCTTTCTCACCTTATCTCTCCTCATCTTTCTGTCACTTCTCTTCGCGCTATACTTTTTAATCATCTACAGCGAAACCAATGAAAATATTCTGGACTTGGATTGGCTGCAACTCATTCCTGGCCACATTGGCTGTGAATCGGGGCATAGCTGGCACCTTGTGCAAATAAAACATTTCCACCGGGTCGGGGATGTTTAGTTGTGTATAAAGCTAAGCTACCTTCTTCATTTAATTACACTCTGTCTTTAGCTTAAGCTTTTTCGTCGACTGCTGTGTTAGTTGACGTAAATAAAATAAAATAAAAAAAAAAAAAAAATAAAAAAATAAAAATAGATTGAAATCTTCTGATTTCTAAGATTTATTCACCAAGAAATAAGATGTCAAAAGTTTTGGATTGGTTTTATTTTTGGTACTTATATACACTTAATAAAGATGTCGGACCATCGATTTTTGGACGCATCGATATTTCGATGATGTTCAGGAAATCATATGTCTATAATGAATTCTAACGCATGCAGCAACGTTTTTTTTTCATGACTTTCTCACTTATCCAATTGCGAATAAGGGAGGCACGTACGGTGCGTTTACAACTAGGCCATTGCCAGTTGCCGGAATTACTGATAATGCTAAAGCAATATTGCATTTTGATCGAATAGTGGCCAAATCCAATGAAAAATAAAATGTTTTTTCTGCTTCGTCCGTTTTACAGGTAATGATTTAATTCTTGGTTGAATGCATCATCCATTGATCGATTTCGAGTTATCTTTCCTACTTCAATCATTAGTTTGTTTTTAAATATTTTCGTAACGGATACTCACAAACAAGGTTTTGGCGCCGTTCTAGTAAATTCTATGAGAAAAATGATTCTCTGTTTTCCTGATTACCTCTTAAGATTTAAGTTAACTAATTAATTCAAGTTGACAGGCAAATATATGTTCAGTTAACTATTCAGACTTTTTATTAATTTGAGACAGGTAGAGGAGTATGGAGGAGTATTGATCCAGACGGACGAAGAGACGGACAGACGGTAGTTAACAGTGATTTTGATCTATGACTTCATTATTTACTCTATTAAGATTGTAGACCTATGTTATAGTCTTTGAGAAAAACACTTAAAATTGGTTGCTTAAATTTCGGGGCCGAAGGAGGCGTGTCAAAATTTGAAGTAAACATGAGCGTGGTGTCTTTAGTCTTTTTAGTCTCCTTGATCAAAGTACTAGGACGGACAGACTGACATTATTGTATGTCAGATTTTCATGCTGATCGAGAGAAAAAACTTTATGGGCTAGGAACTTTAATTTTTGAATTATCAACATCTCAGCACTTTTGAAATACCCTCTGCAAATGTATTAAAGTGTCATTGAATTATTGGCCCCTGGTGGATTCATCTGTATTTCCATATACGGATGTTCTACAATGCATATCGATATTAGTAGCAGTTTTTTTATCTCATTGAATCGTGTAAATTAAATTGTAAGTATATTCGAGATTTTTTATTAATGTGCTTAGTCAAAGTTTACGTTTACCTAAATACATCAGGTAATTAGAAATTTAACATTTTGTATGTATTTTGTATGTTATATGCGTTGAGTATAAGATACCATACGTACCCTCAACCTTGTGCAAGTTATATTTATGATTTTATAATAAAAAAAAAAATAAGAGCTATTAACCAAAATTTTATCGTTTATATCAATTTTTTATTTTAATCTTTTTTTCTACCGAAATATATAACTAGTAGTATGTCTCCTGCTCAACCCACCCACCGGGGCTCTTGCGAATAAGATATCGGCGTCCTTCATCGAAGAAAATGATTAATAAACCGAATGGAATTCCATAGAGCCAGCAGTACCATCTTAAAGCAGCTTAACTTAATAAAATGAAATAAAAAGAAGCTAACTTTGACTGCGCCAAAGTTAATATACCCTTATAGTACCAGCTATGTTAATATTTTTAATGCCTTTAATAAAATACCTTGAAAAAATTGTTTTCTCATAAAAAAAAAATGTATTTGTATACTTAGCAGGACTTCCTTTATAATTTGGTAGGATATTAAGGTAAGATTTTTTAATGGTTTCTAAGGCAGATGTACTGCAATTGAATAAGGAGAAGATTTACTTTATGATTCACGCCTTTTCACCAAAAAGGCACAACCTGTTTGTGTCATTAGATAAAAGTTACAAAACCAGTGGTTCGGGATTTAATATGACGGCGTCAAAATTTGAACTTTTTGTTTATCTTTTCTCACCTGTAGCCCGGAAAGACGAAAAACGCCAAAGCTATAGATTGTACCCATTGTTTTGTATATCATAAAGTAGTATATTCATATAGTAACCCAATCTTGGTCAAATTTGGCAGTCATTAACAGATATGTAAAACTGACAAATGTTTAATTTTAAAGCACACGCGTCAAAAGTTTCGAAGTTATTCATAAAAGTCTCAGTTTTCTTCCGATCGTTCCTATGGAAGCTATATGATATATTCAGAAATTTAGAAAAAATCTTGTGCCTATTCATTCAATAAAACCTATTTTATAGTATCCTACAAGGGTATTTTTTTTTTATTTATACTTACCGAACCGGATACATGCGTAAACCTTTCTTCATTCCTGGCATATAACAAAGAATTAGGGCAATGAGTGTTTCAAAAAATAAGGCGAAATTCAGAACCCAGTTTCCCATACCTTGATGTATTATTGAGTTCCGACGGGTCTTGCATATAATAAGATCAGCCCATTGTGTGACCACAATTGAAACAAAGTAGCCTGTGCTTGCCCTATATTCTAGCTCCTTGCGTTCTCTGTAAGTCTTAAATTCAAATAATTATTTACGTAATAAATTGCTTTAGTGTGATAGTTATTCAACAAACCCATTCCTGTCCGTAACCATCAACAAGGTCGTCCACATTTTTTGAGTCCCAATCTTCACGAATTCCCTTTAGCCTTGAAGGAGGGAATCCATATTCACACATTATTGCAAAAAAAGTAAAATAACAAGCAACAGTTTGGATAACTCCTATTTGTAAATATGCCATTAAGATTAATCTGCAATTAACAAATACATATAAAATAGTTTAAGAACTGCTACCATTTCACAATTTTACAATAATCCTATATAGAATACTAAACAAAATACAGAAAGTATTTTAAGATAAAGTAGAACTATACTATAACCCGATTACATATATCGATGGCTCATCAGTCATAAGTAGACCTGATACGGTTATCAGATACCAAAGGTAGCTACAACGGGTGTGCATGCTCTAGCTCGCATCCTTTATAATTTCACTCCCAATGCCAAACAATTTATACACTGGCTGCGACAATCACCCGTGTTGAATAACATAACATAGCTAAACTTGAGACGTTATGTAGACCTGCAAAAATAACATTATAAAAAGCCTAAAAATTAATGTACGGGAACACTGTCTTTTTACTTCCTCTTTCCTATTCGAAACGTGTAAGTGGCTGGTCGTGTGAAAATCAAGAAATAAAATCTAATAAAATATAATATGCTTTTATTTAACTAAACTAATACTAAGTCAACCAAACCAATATTACAACAGGTTATGGGCCCAGAGTACGTTCTATAAAAAAAAGAGTGCCGGGGCTAACTTCGACGGCGTCAAAGTTTGTATATCCTTTCAACTTTTTTGGTAACTCTTTCCTTACCTGTTAACCATCAATGTGGAAGAACGTTTTATCTAAAAAGGCTTATGTTTGCGAAAGAATGGCATACAATCATAGGAAATAACGAAGATATTGATAAAAGTCACTGTTTTCCACCGATCGTTCCTATGGGAGCTATATGATATAGTCACCCGATCTTTATCAAATTCGACACAGTCATTAACAGATATATTAAATTAAGAAACGTTTAATTTGAAAACAATCACGTTAAAAGTAACGAAGTTATTTACAAAAGTCACTGTTTTCGCCCGATCGGTCCTATGGGAGCTATATGATATAGTCACCCGATCTTGATCAAACTTGGCACAGTCATTAACAGATATACTAAACTAACAAATGTTTAATTTGAAAGCAATCGCGGTAAAAGTAACGAAATAATTTACAAAATTCACTGTTTTCGACCGATCGTTCCTATGGGACCTATATGATATAGTCACCCGATCTTGATCAAATTTGGCACAGTCATTAACAGATATACTAAACTAACAAATGTTTAATTTGAAAGCAATCGCGGTAAAAGTAACGAAGTTATTTACAAAAGTCACTGTTTTCGACCGATCGTTCCTATGGGAGCTATATGATATAGTCATCCGATCTTGATCAAATTTGGCTCAGTCGTTTATAAGCGTAATAAACTCTCTAATATAAGTTTCACGATAATAACATAGAAAATAACGAAGTTATTGAGAAAAGTCACTGTTCGTGACTTTGGGGTTTGTATGGGAGCTATATGATATAGTGGTCCGATCCGGCTGAATCCAAGATATACAACGCCTGCAGTATATACAAGCCTACGTGCAAAATTTCAGCTCTGTAGCTATTACGGTCTAGGAGGAGTTTGCGTTGATCCAGACGGACGGACGGACGGACGGACGGACGGACATGGCTAGTTGAACTCGTCTCGTCGTGCTGATCAAGAATATATATACTTTGTATGGTCGGAGATGCTTCGTTCTATGCGTTGCACACTTCTGACCAAAATTAATATACCCTTTTTGCAAGGGTATAATAACACACAAGCTCATATTGCAACGACCACGCCAGGTTTCGCGTTCATGATTAAAAGTTTGAATTCAAATAATAATGAAGCAAGTAAGTCGACTCGTCGACTTGGGTATACCATACACCAGGTGAAACAAATATTTCAAATTTCGAAAACCAAATGTTTGTATGTCTATTAAATTGTTTTTACATGTTTCATAGTATGTGCTATCTCGCTCACTCTACGAACACACGAGCACTCTAGCGCCGCTACTAGCCAACGTCCAATTCTGACATTGTGGACCGCTTAGTAAAATACGTTCATACGCATATTTTACATGTTTCTGATCCGATTTCAATAAAATTTGGTAGTTTTGTAGAAATAGATAAGAATAATTAGTCTGCCGAATTTGAATGTGATAGTCAAAAAACTACACGAGGAAATCGGTTTTTTCTTAATTATGGAGGCGGAAGTGGGCGTGGCAAAATATGAAAATATATATACTCTGCGCGCATACTAAGCCAGTATACATACTAAATTTGGTGACTTTAGCTTTGTTTGTTTTTGATAAAATCAGTTTTGTTTAATTTACGGGGGCGTAAGTGGGCGTGGCAAAATTTTTAAATAGCCAGTTTCTGCGCGTCTATTAAACTAGTCTTCATACCAAATTTGATGTCGGTAGCTGTCATAGTTTTTAAGAAAATCAGTTTTATGTAAATTCCGGGGGCGGAAGGGGGCGTGGCAAAAAGTTTGAACAATTAGTTTCTGCCCGCTAACTAAACGAGTATATAAACCAAATTTGATGTCTCTAGCTGTTATACTTTTTAAGAAAAATAGTTTTATGTGATTCCTGGGGGCGTAAGGGGGCGTGGCCGAAATTCCAATTAACTCTATATATGTACATAATACACGAGTATACATACCAAATTTGGTGGCTCTAGCTCTTATAGTCTCCGAGATCTGCGTGTTCATTCGGACGGACGGACGGACGGACGGACGGACAGACGTACATGGCTAGATCGACTCGGCTGTTCATCCTGATCAAGAATATATATACTTTATAGGGTTGGAGAAGCTTCCTTCTGCCTGTTACATACATTTTGGCGACTTTAATATACCATTTCACCCTATGGATGTATGGTATAATAAGTTGAAAACAACTGTGAATTTCATCCTTGACTCGGGTGCATCAATTCTTTCTTTCTTATTTTTTCTATGGAAATTTCCAGAACTTTGAATTTTGTAAAAGACAGCGTGGTTTGCTGTACTTGATATTTACTCTTGAAACTACTATCGTTCGATGCGGTTGCACCTTCTGTGCCCGCCAACAATTGTACTATATTTAGGTTAAGAAAATAAAGCATCTGAATTGAAGTTATCCTGGTCATCTCATTCCTTCCAAATCGCAAGTGCCTCGAAGCCGCCTCGGTGGAAATCATCCGAAGGCCGCATCATATAAAGCGAGCAGTTTGGGGCTCCGCAAGGGCGCAGCCGTTAGCCAACAATTTGTTTCAAGATAATAGACTACTTGATAAAGTTAATCCTACAGACGATATATGTGAAGCTTGTTTAAATGGAAAGCAAGCCAGATTACGTTTTGACAAAAATAAAAATAAAGAACATATAAGTAGAGCACTTTTTTGTTATCCATTCTGATGTCTGCGGTCCGATTACACCCACAACTATTGATGATAAAAATTACTATGTAATTTTTGTAGATCAGTTTACACATTATTGTGTTACTTACCTAATAAAACATAAATCGGATGTATTTATAATGTTTAAGGACTTTGTGGCAAAAAGTTAAGCGCACTTCAACCTGAAAGTTGTGAACCTATACATCGATAATGGTAGGGAATATTTGTCGAGCGATATGCGAGACTTTTATACTTAGAAAGGAATCAGTTACCATATTGAAAATAAGAAATTCATTGTTGCTAGAGATGTGGTAGTTGATGTGAAATAGGCGAAGGCAAGGTTTGACTTGAAGTGATTTATTGGGGCCGCAAGCCCGGTATTTATAGGAGAATGTTAACATTGGTCTTATGGCTAGTGTCCTTAACGGTACTTAAAGCTAGACATTATGCTTAAGTTCTAATTACTTATAATCTATCCCTAGAAGTATGTGGCCTAATCTTATCCCTAAAAGTGTACTACACCTCCTTTTTTTTAAAAAGAAAAATTTATATTTTTCTCATATCCTGTTTATATTATTTTTATTCTATCTAAATGTACTGTTTGCTTTTTGTATTTATCATCCGCTATTACTATATTATTGTTAGGACCTATGCTCTGTATTGTATATTTGCCTGTGTATTTGTTATCTAATTTATGTCCTGTATCATTTTTTAAAAGTATTTCATGTCCTTCAGTTAGCGATACTTTTTTTGTGTTTTTATCATATGTTTCTTTTTGTAATGCTTTATATTTTTCGATAAGCAGTTTCGCTCTATTTTGTGCTATTTGTAATTTAAATTTTATTTCTTTATTGAAATCATCAATGTTGTAAATGGGTTCTACCGTTTCAGACAAGAATGGGACAGTTTTAGGATGTTTTGCAAAGACTAGTTCAAAAGGTGCATAACCATGTACGGTGGATGGAGTGGTGTTAAAGCAATATGTGAAGTATGCTATATATTCATCCGAATCGTCTTTTTTTATGGATATATATGACCTCATGTATTCATTGAAAGTTCTATGACTTCTTTCTACTGTTCCAAGAGTTTGTTGATGGTGCGCCGTGAAGTTAATTTTAGTTATGTTAAAATTTTGGCAAAGTTTTGCCTTTGCAACCGCTTTTGCACTTTTGTTTGGTATTGGTATTGATATGAGATATTTGGACAGATCGCAGATAATAGTAACTGCGTATTCATTACCGTTCATTGTTTTTGGTAATGGTCCAATTGTATCTATTATTATTTTGTCAAAAGGGGTTGGTGTTACGACCAATGGGGAGTGGTTGTGTCTGGTTACCTTGGCTAGTTTGCACTTTTCGCAATTTTTGATGTAAGTTGCAACATCTCGAGACATATTTTTCCAAAAGAAATCTCTTTTTATTTTTCCTAGTGTTCTGTTTACCCCGCATTGACCTCCCTCTATTGGGTCATTATGATATTTATTTAATGTATTTCTTATTTCTTCTTTATTTGTTATTACTTTTACTTTAGGTAGAACTGCTATTTCTAAATGTTTTAATGTGTCTTTTCATTTTTGTTTTAGTTCATTAGGTGTAAGTGACCTAAATAGTTTTTCTGACATGTCTATCTTCAGTTTATAGATTTTTTGAGCACCGGCTTCTTTTTTCAAGCCTTGGAAGGAATCGATCTAGATCTATTCTTCCACTAATGATCAAATCGCCTATGTTGAAGGAGAGTAATTTTTCTTTATTTTTGGTAATAAAACATTTGCATTTTTTGAATTTAATTTGCGCGTATTTTTTGGCTTCGTTAGGATTTATTATTTCATATATTCTTGGTGTTTCTATTCTGTTAATTCTTGCTCGATTGTTGACTTATTGCTTTCGCCTTTTGTAAATGCCTTAGATGCGTATGATATGGGTAATTGGAGTCCATCAAATTCTTGGCTGAGGACGGCTCCACATGCGATCTTGCTTGCATCAGTTGTGATACAGAATTTTTTATTAAAATCTGTATATTGGAGTATTTGTGGGCTTAATAATTTGTTTTTTAAGTCTTCAAAAGCTGCTTGACAGTTTGCATCCCAGATAAATTCTACATTTTTCCTAGATAATCTATTGATAAATTGTGCATGGTATGCAAAGTTTGGAATGAATCTACGGTAGTAATTACAGAATGCTACAAATCTTTTGGCTTCGTCGCCATTTTTGGGAGTCGGGTAATCTTGAATCGTTTTGAACTTGCTTTCGTCTGGTAAAATTCCTTTATTTGTGCATTTGTGTCCTAGAAAAGTAACTTCATGTCTGAAGAAAGAGCATTTGTCTGGGTGCAATTTTAGGTTATATTTTCGGCAAGTTTCAAAAACATCCCTTAAGTTTCTGATCATGTGACTTTCAGAGCACCCAATTACAATTAGATCATCCATATAAAGGAATGTTTGGGATGGTGATAGACCCGTGAATGCAAGGGACATCATTCTTTGAAACGAGTTTGGTGCAATTTTTAATCCGTATGGTAATCGCTTGAATCTGAATGAGCCCTTATCTGTGGAAAATGATGTTATGTCCCGAGATTTTTCTTCTAATTCTACTTGATGAAATCCAGACATTAAGTCTAAACAAGAGAAGTACGTAGGTTTATATTTGTAATGCGTACAATTTTTTCTCTTCTAGGTGGGATATGGAATACATGTGTGTTTTGACTGATCCCTATATTGATTATAATTTTATATCATGATTTATTTGGATCTATTATCAATTTGTTGGTGGAATAATTAAGTGTGCAATTAAATTTTTTTGTAAAGTCAAGCCCCAAGATTCCGTCACATGGGATGGGGAAATCATTTTCTATTACTTGGAAGGTGTGTACCGTTGAGAGGTTGCTGATCTTTAGTTTGGTTTCGCCTTTTGTAAATAGGACGTCTTTGCCTATTTCACTAAGTTTTGTCCGTTTTTGTATGTTAACTGTATTGTCTCTTCTTAATATTTCTTGTTTTATTAGTGATACATCAGCTCCTGTGTCTAATAGTAATTTTATTGTCCCTACATCGTCAAAGTTTAAAGTTATGTAGCTATTAAGGTTGCAATTTAAATTATATTTTTTACACCAGAGGACTTTCGGAGTTTTCCGAATTTTCTTCTACATTTTTAAATCTGGCATTATTATTTTGTTGTGTTTTAGGAGGATAATTAGTTTTGGTATTTCTATTGTTATAATTTCTTCGATTATAATTATTACTATAGTTATTGTAATTCCTAGTATTGTTATAGTTAGTATTATCATTTGGGTTTCTATTTTGGTAATTATTATTATAATTTCTATTATTATTGTACGAGTTCCTATTTGTGTAATTGTTTCTTTTAGTATATAACACGCTGTGATCTTGTTTTATATTTGTAGATGTATTTACAAATTTAGCTATAACATCATTCATTTCAGTAAAATTGCCTGCTTCTATTATTGTTCTGACCTTTTCGTTATCGCAGTTCTTTATGATTGATTTCACTGCTGTTTGAGTTGCATATTTCTTTGCTGTTTCAGAGTTTACGTTGTCTGTTATGAATGCGCGTTTCAATGATTTAGTAAGATTTTCTATTTCTGACATAAATAAACTTGCGTTCTTGCCATTTTGTTTTAAATTCATTAATCTTGCCTCTGCTACCTGAACTGTTTCACCGTTAATTTCTTTTTTTAATGTTTGGATTATACCATTTATAGTATTTTCATTAGTAACTAGTAGTCTAACGTCCCCTTTTAGTTTTGTGTTTATGACTTTAATAGCTGTTTCTTCATGTTCTGCTTTTATTTCATTGATTAATTCCAGTGAATCTATGAAACTTTGAATTGTTTCTACTCCACCATCATACTCCTGAATCAGCTTAGAAGCTGTATTAAGAAATTCAATCTTTGTTTGCACAATCTTTGGTTTTGTATTATCTTGAATGTTTTCTGGGTTATCTTTTACACCTGATATATCTTGAATGTCTCTTGGGTTATCTTTTACAGCTGGTTCTTCTGTGTCTTTTGCTACTAGAGGTTCAAAAGTTGCTTCTAGATTCGAATCTACCGGTATTGTGAATTTTATATTATGTTTTGTTGCTATACTTATTAGTTGTTTATTTAAACTGTATATTAGCTCAGTAAAGCTTTTACTGCTAGATTCATTGCATATGTCTGTACTGCTACTCTTTATTCTATTGTAACTGTCGAAGATAGTTTCAAGGTGCTTATTTATGGTTTGAGGGTGTATATAAAGGGTGTATATCTTTCAATAGTTCTATGTTCTGGTCCATTGAGATTTTGTTACTTTTGGTTTTATCTTATTTTAATTAAAATAATTTTGTTCTCTTAATTATTTCATTTTCTGATTCTTCTATTTTTTTTCTTTGTTATTGTTTTTTCAAATTGTTTAAAATTCTATTTTCTAATATTTAATTATTTCCAAAAAAAAAAAAATTTGTAATTTTTCTTAAAGGGTATTTAGACTTCATTATTGGGCAGTTTTGATCTTGTGGAGCTTGCTGCGATCAGAAAGCTTTATGTGTGCTTGCAAGCTTTGTGAAATTTACTTGAGATTTTTTTTTTTTTTTTTTAGAAGCTCGCTTTGATCGTGGCGAGTTTTACAACTGTGCTTATGTTGATTGTGTAATTTTGAGTGCACATGGTTGACATGTGCTCTTTTTAGGGTATGTTGGGGTAAATGCGGCTGATTGGAATTTAATATTTAATTGTATAAATATATGTTTTTTTTCTTTTTGTGTATTTTTCAATTATGTATATGTATATGTATATATATTTTTACATACATATATACATATATATTGTACATATATATGTATTTTTCTTTTTTTTTTTCTTCTTTTTTTTTCTAGGGTATTTTTGGCAATGATAGACTTATTCAAAAAAATTTTTCGGACAATATATTATTTTTTTTTTTAATTTTATTTTCTCTATTTTATTAGTAATTATTTAATTAATTAATTATTTATAGTGGCAGCGCAAAAATCGCATCTTGCCACAAAGGTGCCTTCATATAGCACACTTTTTGTTTTTTGTTAAAATTTTTTTTTATGTTGTTTCTGCATCTGCTGCTGTTGCTGGTCGCTGCATCTGGCTCTGTTGCTGTTGTTGTCTCGCCTGTTTGGTCCTTTGGTGCACCTTTTCCAGCTCGTCTACTTTATTCCACAGCTTGCATGCTTCCTCCCAGGGTGGTGGCGGATCGTTGTTGATTTGGGCCAGTAGGGCCGCCCGCTGTTTCCTGAACCGGACCTGGTGGCAGCCTCGACGCTTCGGCCTTAACACCAGGGGGATGGCCGTCTTTATTTATGGCCGATGGCCGATTTATTGCCAATGTTAGGCAGGATCGCCATGAAATAGGCGAAGGCAAGGTTTGACTTGAAGTGATTTATTGGGGCCGCAAGCCCGGTATTTATAGGAGAATGTTTACATTGGTCTTATGGCTAGTGTCCTTAACTTAAAGCTAGACATTATGCTTAAGTTCTAATTACTTATAATCTATCCCTAAAAGTATGTGGCCTAATCTTATCCCTAAAAGTGTACTACAGATGAGACAAATATGGTAGATTTAAGAACTGTTAAAAGTGACATGCTGAATGATAGTAAGGATGAACTAAACATTGAATTCCCGAAAGAGAGTAAGGAAAATATAGAAGATAATTTCCAGAATGAGAGTATGGAATGTTGTGTACCAAGTATCCTAAACGAAAGTATAATGAAAAAGTGAATTTCCAGAATGAGAGTATGGAATGTTGTGCGCCGAATATCCTGAACGAGAGTAAAGATAATGAAAAGGTGAATTTCCAGAATGAGAGTATGGAATGTTGCGTACCAGAGATCCTGAATGAGAGTAAGGACAATAATAAAGACAGTTTCCTGAATGAGAGTAAGGACAATTATAAAGACAGTTTCCCGAATGAGAGTAAGGATGACAAACAGCCTTGTGAAGTCCCAAATAGAGTTATCAATGTTGCAACTAGATAAAGCGAAAGATTGATGAATTAAGTTCTAATAATTATCTTTTCAATGCTCACACAATTTGACGAAGCCCCTCATTCATTCGAAGAAAAAAAAAGTCGAAGTAATAAGGATTTATGGGAAGAAGCTGTTAAAGTAGAATTATCCGCTCATGACTTAAACAATACTTGGACTATTGTTAAAAGACCTGAAAATAAGAATATTGTAGTAGATAGTAAGTGGGTGTTTACTTTAAAACATGATGAAATGGGAAATCCAGCTAGATGTAAGGCAAGATTAGTTGCACGCGGTTTTACACAAAAATTATCAAATAGATTACGATGAAACATTCGCTCCTGTTTCTAGAATTCCTAGTCTTCGACTTGTGTTATCTAATTTTTTTATAATAATTTTTTTTTTTTTTTATAATAGACGTAGTCGTACAACGCTCAGTACGAACAAGTGGCCCATATAACACCAGGCCCGGGCCTGTTACGAATGACCCTATGTAAAGTTAATGTTACAACCTCTACCCACTCCGACCTAAGGGCATAGGCGTATTACATATATAAACATAAATTAAACTAAAGAAATAGAAAATATTAAATGTAATGAGATAATAGGTTACATATAAAAAGCAAACAGGATAGGTCAAAATAAAGATGATTACAACTAATTTCGAGCGAGGAAGGACAAGATCGCAGTTTTTATACCCGGAAGCGATGTTTCAGAACCGATAACGTGCCAAAGTCTGTTGTAGTCACTACATAGTATACGAAAAGGTTCATGCAGAGAAAAGTTAGTTGTACAAGTGGGAAGTATAAGCGGTGTGTAATTGCGGGTCCTTCTAGATGGAACAGAAATGTTAATTTGGCTCAACAGCTCAGAAGAGTCAATCTCACCATTCAAAAGTTTGTAAAGAAAAGTTACACCAAGCATTGTTCTACGATTAGTTAAAGAAGGAAGGTTAATTAACTGAAGTCGACTAGAATAAGATGGAAGTTGTACAGTTGGATCCCAGCGCAAATCACGAAAGGCAAAAGAGTAAAAACTATTTTTGTACAGATTCTAATTTGTTTTGATAAAACTCATATTGAGGAGACCAAAACAATAGATCCATATTCTAATATGGGACGGACTAAAGAAGTAAAAAGTATTTTGGTAGTATATGGATCCTTGAACTCCTTCGACCAGCGCTTTATGAAGCCAAGAACACTTTTAGCCCTACTAACAGTAGTCGATATATGCTGATTAAAACTAAGTTTGTGGTCGATTAAGATCCCTAAATCTTTTACAACCAAGGAAGTATTATTAATTTTTTTAAAGGGAAATTATTTAAAAAGTAACTCGTTAATTGGGGAGAACCTCGATAAAAAGACATAACTTTGCACTTAGAACAGTTTAGAGATAACAAGTTAGTCCTACACCACCCCTGAAAAGCATTCAGGTCAGCTTGCAAGGTATGACATGAGAGAGAGTCTACGATGCGATTAGCGATTTTTACATCATCGGCATACATAAGAACTCTGGAATTTAAAAGAACGGTGGGGAGATCATTAATAAAAATGGTAAATAACAATGGGCCAAGGTGACTGCCCTGTGGGACTCCTGATTCAACACAAATGATCTTAGAAAGAGAGGACCTAAAAAGAACCCTCTGCCTCCTATTGCTTAGATATTGTGAAATCCAAGCAAGCAGAGCATCCGGAAAGCCAACTAAATTCAGCTTATGTAATAGTAAGGCATGGTTTACCGAATCAAAAGCCTTACTGAAATCCGTATATATAACATCAGTTTGCTTTTGTTTCTTAAAATCTTGGATGTAAACTGTAAAAGGTTAGTTGTGGTAGACCTATTCTTGACAAACCCATGCTGGTATGGCGAAAAAATAGATTTACATAAATGCTGTATTTGAGACGTCATAATTTTCTCAAACAGTTTAGGTATCGCTGACAATTTAGAAATTCCTCTGTAATTAGTGACGTCAGATTTATTGCCACATTTGTGAAGAGGTAAAATAAACGAATCCTTCCATATAGTTGGAAACTCGGACACTGTAACGGACAACTCAAAAGCTTAAGTAAAGGCGAGCACAATGACTCCGCACAGAACCTCAGGACACAAGCGGGAATACCGTCTGGTCCCGGTGAGTATACCGGCTTAATCGTCATTAGTTCCTTAGCTACCGAACTTTGCGTTATAATAGGATTGAGAATACAGTTGGATTTCGTTATAGGATATGGATATATCTGACTAGAGTTGTACTTAGTAGATATTTACGTAGTCGAGGAGAAGTTAGCAAATAAATTAGAAATAGATTGATCAGAAGAGGCCGAATCATTATTAAAAACTGAAACTGTAGAACTCTTTAGGATTTTCGGAGAATTGCAATTTGCAACGTTGTAAGTAATTATTATAGCATTTAGAATTAGAAACAATAAAATTCGATTTAGCAACCAAGTAACGAGACAGATCCGATGATAGACCCGTGACTTTATATTTTTTGTAATACCTAGACTTAAGATTCTTCAGTTTTGACAGCCCCGCGTAAACCATGGTAATTTTTGCGTCACCACAGGAGACACTAAGGGTACACAGTCGTTAAAGATCGAGTCAACAGTGGTATAAAATAAAGAAATGGCGGAATTCATATCCGTACAAGTGTATAAATTAGTCCAATCGGTATTAAGAAAGGCATTGTTTAGTGCGACAAAGTCAGTCTTCCGAAAACATCGGGTGCGTACCATAGGATCACACTCGGAGATGGGCTCGCGGCTGGGAAACTCAATAGATAACTCTAAAGTTGGATGATAACTATCCTCTGGTAACACCATTGGACTAGTTCTAGATACTTCACAAAAGCTAGGATCAGAAGTAAAAATCAGATCCAGAAATCTGCCAGACGTATTAGAAATCGAATTCAGCTGGGCCAACGAAAGCTCAAGCAGACCATCAATAAAATCATGACACCCAGAGGGCAGCAACGTTTTGCTACCATTAACTGTTGACCAAGTCATAGTGGGCAGGTTAAAGTCCCCAAGGACAATTAATAAGTCTCTGTCAGAAAGTAGTTCAAGTATAAATTTAATAGAATCTAAGTGTAGTAAATATGTTGGCCATTCCGATTGGGGCGGAATGTAAGAACAGGTAACAAAAATGGAAAAACGAGTAAAAGATACCTTAACGCATATAAATTCGATAGTACTTGAGACAGGTATTGTTATCAGACCCGATGATAGGGCGGAATCTACAGCAATAAGAACTCCACCACCCCTACGATCAGTACGATCACGTCTAAAAATATTGAATTTAGAGGGTAGAACTGTGGCGTCAAAAACGTCAGGTTTTAACCAAGTCTCAGTAAAAGCAATTAGGTCAAAATCAAAAGCCAGACTATCTATAAAGAGTTTAGTAAGTTTAGTATTAAGGCCTCTGACGTTCTGATAACCGACAGAGAAGGAAGTTGTTAGTTTTTTGATAGAGTAGAAGAAGGAATAGATAAGGAAGGAGTGGGAATAGATGAGGAAGAAAGAGGAATAGATGGTGAAGGAATCCTTGTTTGGCCCCGTGTCTTCCTTTTTCTGGATGTAAACTCCTTCACAATTAAGCTTTTCGGCCAGAAGCTAGAACTGCAGATACAGTCAAAGAACTCAATTGGAACACTGATTTTAAAAGATGAAATTTCCCTAGAATATGAAAATTTGAACTTTTCTATTGATATATTGGAGACATTCAGTTTAGCCCGAATGTGGGCCATGACATCATCCGATGTAGCATCAGGGAGAAGTCTCGAAACAAAAATGTGTTTTTTAGGTGGCACTCCCACCAATGGTTTCGGCATTGCAGGTATTGCATCAGCTACCGCATTTATTGTAGCATCAGTTGCAACAAGGGGCACTCCGGCACTACTATCACTAGAATCCCTATCGGCATAATCCATTGGTGTAGATTCTTGCCCAGACAAAACGGACACTACAGACATCGTCTGCGGAATTAGAGTTGGCATTGGTTGAGAGGGGGTCGGAACCGATATCGATGTGGAGACCGGCAAACACAAGGACAAATCAGAAGTCTGTTCTCCTGCCTTCTTACGCTTTCGAGACTCAGTCAGTAGCGTTAAACTACTAAACTGTGACTCGACAGCTTTAAACTCTTGCGAGAGTTTAAGAAAATTGCCGGACAGACTTATCAGGTTATCCTTTGTTTGCCGCATGAAAAGTTCCATTTCATCTTCCACGATACGGCATGACTCACATCCCCATTTGAGACCCTTTTTTAGATCTAAAAGATCCTTTACCCTGCATGTAAAGCCGGCGCACTTAACATGTACTGTAGTTTTACACAACCAACAGTAAATAAAACTATTCAGGGGTGAGGCGGGCTGCAAACAATTTTTAACCGAACAGACAGGCATTATGAGTTAATTGGATGAATTAGTAACCAAACAAATAAAAATGAGATATGTATTGGTATTAAAATATATAACTCACTCTGAGGTCCAGAAATAATAAGAAAGAAAGCGAAATATTGAGGGTGCACAAGGGTTAAAAGAATAAGAGAGCACTATAGAGTCTAAATTACAGACACACAACAGACTGCAGTATGAGCGCAAATAACGGCGACGAGTGAAACGAAAACGAAAAAAGTTAAGGAGCGCGAGCGCGGGAGCTAGAAATCACAAAAACAAAAACACTGTAACAAGAACTCACAGATATTGCAAGACAACTACAAATTAGCGGTTCTTGTGATTTACAAGAAAGAAAAAAAAGGTGGGAAAGAAAGAAAGAAAAGAAAAAAAAAAAACCAACAAAGGTATTAACAGAATTAAGGTTGTTAAAAATTATTAACACAAACACACAAAAACGCAAACGAGTGATATGGTGCAAGTTAGATTTAATATTATAATTATAATTTTCGATCGCGATGCCGATAAAACAAAATAAAAAAATTATAAAATCAGTTAAAATGCGGGAGCTTAAAAAAACACGTCCGTCTTCCACGAGAGCGTTGATGTATTGCTGTCCAATATAACTTTAAAGTACATCATACGGATGTTACAACGACATTTCTAAATGGTATGCTAAAAGAAGAAATATATATGAAAGTCCCTGAGAGAACTATATGTAAATTGAATAAAGCAATTTATGGGCTCAAACAAGCAGCAAGGTGCTGGTTTGAAGTGTTTGAGCAAGCGCTAAAGGAGTGTGAATTTAAGAATTCTCCTGTTGATCCGTGTATATATGTTTAAGATCAAGGCAATATAAATAGGAATATTTATGTGTTATTATATGTGGATGATTTAGTAATAGCGACATCAGACTTAAAAATAATGAGCAGTTTCAAACAATACCTTATGACAAAGTTTAGAATGACAAATCTTGGGGAAATACGACACTTTACTGCCTTTATAAGCCAACCTGCCTATATAAAAAAGGTTTTAACTAAATTTAATATGGAGGAATGTAAATCTGTAAATAATCCACTTCCAAGTAAACTAAATTATGAAATGTTAAACTCAGACGACACATACGATGCTCATTGTCGAAATTTGATTGGAAGTTTAATGTACATAATGCTTTGTACTCGTCCGGATATTGCAACAGCCGACAATATTCTAAGTAGATACACTAATAAAAATAATATAGAACTTTGGAAAGGTTAAGAAAGGGCTCTGAGGTACCTTAAAGGAAACATTGACATGAAACTAATTTTTAAAAAAATATTGATTTTGAAGATGTTTTCGTCGGCTATGTTGACTCTGATTGGGGTGGGAATGAAACTGATAGAAAAAGCACAACAGGTTATCTTTTTCAAATGTTTAATTCAAATCTTATTTGTTGGAACACAAAAGGCAGAATTCAATAGCGACATCATCTACTGAAGCAGAGTATATGGCCTTGTTTGACGCTATAAGAGAAGCCTTATGGCTGAGTCTCTTTCAAAAAGTATTTATATTAAACTAGACAAACCTATAAGAATATTTGAAGATAACCAGGGTTGTATAAGCATAGCCAGTACTCATAAGCGGTCAAAGCACATAGATATTAAATATCATTTTGCCAGAGAGCAATCTTATTTCTATTGAGTATATTCCCACAGAAAATCAACTGGCTGATATTTTTACAAAACCATTATCTACTGGAAGGTTCATGGACCTGAGAGGCAAGATGGGACTGTTTTGAGAAGTCAAAAGAAACAAAATCTACAATTCAACAAAATCTCATAAACTAAACTGCAGTTAATTATTTTTTAAGTAATGTTTAACGTAACTTCTTGAAATGAAAATAATATTTGTTTTGCTTAAATGATATAAATGATCTGATTGGTTTTTCTGGGCTTTTCCAATCTTAATGGTGAATGCCAGATCATATTGTAATACCTCCCAGAGTACACGCACCAGTCACAGTAATTGAATTATTATTTGAATTTGTTTTTTTGAAAATTAAATTATACCTCAGCGGCCGCTTGAAACGATTGCAAGAATGTGCTAGGGCTCCAAACACAGCCAAGTGACACTTGGGAGACGTCTTTATGGAGGACAATCCACTGCCGCAAGTCGAGGACGGCTCGAGTATCTCAAGCGTGTGAGGAACATATATTTGACAATAATGTTCCACACAAAAACATGAAAATAACCAAAAAGAACGCGACGTAAAACCCAGAATACATGATGCCCGGCAACATGTTGCCAAAGATCATGTTTCGCAACATGTTGCTGCAATTAAAACACGCAACATTTCGTTACGACGCAACATGTTCGATCGGACTACATACGACCAACAGCAATTTCGTCACAGTGGAAGATGCGTGGGAGGCGGAGAACAAAAAATCAACGGCTGGAGAGCATACGCACAAGAGAGAGGGCTGCGATGCTCCAATCAGAAGAGGGCATGGACCGATTAAGAGAGCGTATGCATGAACATTGAGAATTCAGCAATACAGGCGCAGCACACCGACACTAAGCGTGTGCCGATTGAGAGCGGGTACCGGTGGATGGAGCGCGCTACGAGGCTGAACGAGCAGAGAGTCAAAAAGGGCCAAAGTGAGGGCGTAGCATGTCCAACGGGGGGTAGTGGGGGGCTGTGTGCATATCAAGTAAAAGCCAATATCGTCGAACAAGTTCGATGGGAAAAGGGGGGTATGTGCAAGCCGAAGAAAGGGGGAATTGGGTATTGGGGAAGCCCTGTCTACAAGGCAAATAACGTATTGATGACGTAGGCAAATGATTTTAGTTAATGTTGAAATAAATTAACTAAAAATCAAATAACGAATATCAATATGCTGTTCATATAAAGTAAACGGACATATAAGAAAATAATCATGCCTAAAAATTCAAACAAACAGAGCAAAGAAGTACATTGAAGAGAGCAGCGTCGCCTAGCAACGAGAGAGGATATGCGACCACTGTGATTAAGCAAAGATTGGAGAGAAAAGGATGGAGGCCTGCATAGCAACAGAGACGTTATGTGGGCAAAGCAGAGCAACAAGGACAAGAGTCAATGGGCGCACAGCAGTAAAGAAAGTGGATGCGGCTGCGCCAAGGACTATTACGGGACTTTCACCACGCATGGCAACAGCATGGATGAAAAGATGGGCCGATGGAAAGTTACCGGCTGTATAGCGGTATCACACCAAGTGATTCTGGAGGCCCAGGATGCCTACATGAGGCGAGCAGCGAGTCAGGACAACATCAAGTCGTCGAGTCAAGATCAAGCTATCAAGTCATCGAGTCCTGATCAATAACAAGCGAAGCAACAAATCTCTTTTGGCCTTACGAGTAAGCGTAAGAGTATTTGGAGCCCAGCAATCTACAAGTACGAGCAAATCATCGAGTTATAAGGCCTTACGAGTAACCTTATAGACTCCACAAGCAGCAGCAAAACGAATATATAACCAATAATCATGCAGCCAGTGTAGACGGCAACCTAAATCAGTGTAAAACATTACATAAACATTCCACCAAAACTCAAAGTATACAAATAAACATATAATTTCACGGGGGCACAAAATAAAATTTGTTGTGCCGAACCTCGCCCTAAAAGATTGAAATTATCCTAAAGGACGAAAAAGGATCGTTACAAGCGTCTGGCTGGACATCGAATTCAGGGTCTACCTGCAAACGATCGATCCACAAATAGACACCTTTGCCGATTTATTGAAGGTTTATAGACTTCCAAGGAGTCCGCTGTTAGCGTAGATGAGCGCTATGTATATTGTTTGTGTCGTCGAATAACGCTCGACCCAAAAAAGGTCGTATATGACCCGTCATAAAACTCGAGACACACAAATTTTTGTGTGCGTCGAGACCAAAAAATTACCTTTTTTTTCTGCCCAGCCTCTGCTGCTGATGCTCTGGCTCCCAAGTTAAAGTCAAACAGCGCGCCAAATAAAAAATAGCGTTTGACAACACTGAAATCTAGCTTTACCCGATTTTTCCACTTTTCAACACTGAAATCTCGAG
Source organism: Drosophila tropicalis (assembly GCF_018151085.1). Taxonomy (NCBI): domain Eukaryota; kingdom Metazoa; phylum Arthropoda; class Insecta; order Diptera; family Drosophilidae; genus Drosophila; species Drosophila tropicalis. Next base: position 111,120 of record NW_027173465.1, read on the forward strand.
TAGTAATAGTAAACATTTACCAAACTAACGAAAGCACAGCGTAGCTACTCTGTTATAGAACTAGAATGATTAAAGGCATTAAAAAGCTTAGAGCATAAATTGAAGGACAGGAATTTACAGTTAGCACAGCGTAGCTACTCCGATATAGAACTAGAATGATTAAAGGCATTAAAAAGTTTAGAGCATAAATTGAAGGACAGGAATTTACAGTTTTTAGATTGTCTGGACGTTGACGCGTACAATGCGAAGTACGTTCAAGTGGCCCATACGACACCAGGACATAGCCTGTTTCGCGCGAGCCCAAAGCAGAGCGCTGTCCACCTCCCGCCCGACCGACCGTGGGGCGCAGCCGCATATCGGACGGCACGATCGCGTGGACAAATACAAATAAAACGGACAAACAATTAAAAATATGATTAACTACAGCTAATTACGAGCTAAATGTGCTAAAATAGAAGTTTTCACAAGGGAAAGAGAGGCTTCTGATCTAATTACCGGATACAGAAGATTGTAATCAGAACATAGGACTCGAAAAGGTTCATGCAAAGAATAGTTAGAGCTACAGTGTTTTAAGGATAGAGGAATAAAATTTCTAGTAGGTCTACGGGGGTACAGATAGGTTTAACTGGTTCAATAGCTCAGGAGAGTCTATTTCACCTATTAAAAGTTTATGAATAAAGATAGCACCAAGCATTACTCTACGATTAATTAAAGAAGGAAGATTGATTAAAAGAAGCCTGCTGGAGTATGATGGCAAATTGACATTGCGATCCCAATTTAGACCGCGAAGAGCAAAAAGCAGAAATTGCTTTTGAACAGATTCAATTTTACTTTGGTGCATCTCATATTGAGGTGACCATATGCAAGATCCGTACTCTAAGATAGGACGGATTAAAGAAGTATACAGAATTTTGGTTGTGTACGGATCGTCAAACTCTTTTGACCATCGTTTCACAAACCCAAGAACATTCATAGCTTTACTAACTGTAGCAGAAATATGAGGATTAAAAGTTAATTTATGGTCCATAAGAACACCTAAGTCATTGATAATATCTAACCGCTCTAAGGCAGTGTCGTTAAGATAATAAGTTGCTAAGTATGGAGTGCATCTATAAAAAGACATAACTTTACATTTAGAGCCGTTAAGGTTTAATAGGTTTGTTTCACACCACCCCTGAAGATCATTAAGATCCGATTGAAGTAGGCTAGAAGATGATATGTCTTTAAAACTGAGGTAAAGCTTGACATCATCCGCGTACATAAGCACCCGAGAATGTGACACTACCAATGGAAGATCATTTATAAAAAGAGTGAATAGCAATGGACCCTGAGGTACTCCAGAGGTCACTTGGATGGTCTTAGAAAATGAAGACTTAAAGAGGACCTATTGTGTACGCCTAGAAAGATATTTAAGAATCCAATCTAGCAAAAGGCTGGGGATGCCAAGTGCGTTTAATTTATATAGAAGCAGAGTATGATTAACGGAGTCAAAGGCCTTGCTGAAGTCAGTATAAATGACGTCAGTTTGCACGGCAGTCTTGAACCCTTTGATTGAGTGAGATGTAAATTCTAATAGGTTAGTAGTTGTCGATCTACGTTTTTTAAACCCATGTTGGGATGACGAAATGATTGACCTACAAAAATGCTGCAATTGAGATGTTATTATTTTCTCAAATGCTTTGGCAGACAATTTAGAAATACCCCTATAATTGGAGGCTTCGGACTTCTTCCCCTTTTTATGAAGAGGAATAATATATGATTCCTTCCAGATAGGCGGGAAGGCGGAAGATGTGACGGACAGTGTAAACAACTTAAGTATTGGCTTACATAGGGCCTCCGCGCAAAACCTTAATACGCAGCCTGGTATTCCATCAGGGCCAGGTGCATATATTGGTTTGACGGAACTGAGCACGCTAACAACCGAACTTTCATCAAACACCGGGTCGACCGATCGTTCCTATGGGAGCTATACGATATAGTCATCCGATCTTTATTAAATTTGCCACAGTCGTTTATAGGCGTAATAAACTCTCTAAAATAAAGTTTCACGATAATAGCACAGAAAATAACGAAGTTATTGAGAAAAGTCACTGTTCGTGACTTTGGGGTTTGTATGGGAGCTATATGATATAGTGGTCCGATCCGGCTGAATCCGAGATATACAACCCCTGCAGTATATACAAGCCTACGTGCAAATTTCATTTCAGCTCTGTAGCTCTTAGGGTCTAGGAGGAGTTTGCGTTGATCCAGACGGACGGACGGACGGACATGGCTATTTGAACTCGTCTCATCGTGCTGATCAAGAATATAGATACTTCGTTCTATGCGTTGCACACTTCTGACTAAAATTAATATACCCTTTTTGCAAGGGTATAAAAATAACTTCGTGGAATTAGAGCTCTCAAGAGAGGAGATTGAATCGAAGCTGTAAGTGGACTGTATAATTTAAGGATAGCGGAGTTAGAAGGAAAAGTGTGTCCTCTTTTTAATGAACACAATGAAAAAGCATAGATAGCATAAATGAAAATAGAATTTATAATTTTCTCGCAGTTGTGTGAATAATTATAAGGATATATAATCACATGGATATTAAAATTTATACAATGTGGAAATATGTGGAAATTTATACGAGTTTTTAAAAAATATGGAAAAATTGAGATCAGTAGGATTGGATTTTATCGATAACTTTTCAATGAAGGAAAAATAAAAAAATCCGAATTAATTTTCATTAAACGGACTAGGTCAATTTTATGGATCTGTGAGAAAAAATCAAAAATGCACAGAGACAAATAAAATTAAATATTGACTGATTGAAATATTTTATTTGCACAATACGAAAATGGTCGGAGATACTTCGTTCTATGCGTTGCACACTTCTGACTAAAATTAATATACCCTTTTTGCAAGGGTATAAAAATAACTTCGTGGAATTAGAGCTCTCAAGAGAGGAGATTGAATCGAAGCTGTAAGTGGACTGTATAATTTAAGGATAGCGGAGTTAGAAGGAAAAGTGTGTCCTCTTTTTAATGAACACAATGAAAAAGCATAGATAGCATAAATGAAAATAGAATTTATAATTTTTCTCGCAGTTGTGTGAATAATTATAAGGATATATAATCACATGGATATTAAAATTTATACAATGTGGAAATATGTGGAAATTTATACGAGTTTTTAAAAAATATGGAAAAATTGAGATCAGTAGGATTGGATTTTATCGATAACTTTTCAATGAAGGAAAAATAAAAAAATCCGAATTAATTTTCATTAAACGGACTAGGTCAATTTTATGGATCTGTGAGAAAAAATCAAAAATGCACAGAGACAAATAAAATTAAATATTGACTGATTGAAATACTTTATTTGCACAATACGAAAATCACGTTGGAGAAAATGGATGTCGTGACTGATTCACGACTTGGCTCAAGTGTCAGCACTAATGATCAGCTCTTATAGTGTGCTTTACACTTTAAGTAAAGGTAAGTGGTACTTTATAAATTGGCGATTATTAAACACTTTTACTTGCAGGTTAAAAAAAATTTTATCGTGTAAGGTTGTTTTTAATTTTAATAAATCATCAGGGAGGTTAACGATCAATCGTAATATTTCCTTTGCCGTCTTTTCGTAGTCGTCTTAATGAATTACATGATTAATTGTTTTAAAAGCAAACATTATTCTAGCTGACCCCAGGGGTTTTTTTCATTTACGGCTAGTCCTTGTCCATTGTTTTATCAAAAATGTGTGTACGTCCGCTAAATAATTCGAAAGGTGGTGCTAGAATGAATGGCATTATTGTGGCATGTGCATTTGCGATTGCAGAGGCTCTGAACGATCTTTAACCTGACCTGACTTCTCGCAATTGCAACATATAAATTTCTTACGAGCTATTTCTGAAACTTTACCTTTACTTGTTTAGAATGAATGGCATTATTGTGGCATGTGCATTTGCGATTGCAGAGGCTCTGAACGATCTTTAACCTGACCTGACTTCTCGCAATTGCAACATATAAATTTCTTACGAGCTATTTCTGAAACTTTACTTTACCTTTACTTGTTTATAAAATTGTTCATGATTTCGAACTTCGGACGTAAACATGCTATCGAAATAATATTTAAATGCGTAAGCCCAAAAAAACGAAATAAGTTTCCTCGGTAATAGGATTACGTAAACAACCTATCAATTTTCCAACTTCAAATTGAAACTCTTCATTATCTTCTTGTCTCCGACTATTTATTAATTCCCAGATATTGAGATCTGAATCGGCCATTAAAGACATAATGAGAAATTCTTCACAAAACAATAACAAAGTCTCATTTGTATTGGCCCGCTGAAATTTCCATGTAAAACACAAAAGCTGAAAATCACTCATCCTTCAGGCTTGAAGGACCAAAATTATATAAGTATTCCAGAGAAAGGAAAAATAACCTAAGCTTCAAAATATAAAAGATTTAAAAATAGTGCGGTTGCTTTATACACGATGTTTATTTATCTTCGAGTTTCAAATTTGTTTTTGTATAAATTCAATATGGATTATGTCTTTTAATTCCTGTGCTTGTTGCATTATTGCATTGTTATGTGACGAGTCACAATACTTGGCGGCGTCTGACACCCCATTACCGTTCCCCTTCTGATGTATAAATTTAAGTAAACTACGCCTATGCAGGGCCCCTCTGTTGGTTATCTTTCGTTACGCCCATGGAGGGCATGTTTAAATGTTCCAGCATGGAATTAACTGTAGTTCTTTTCGACAGACGATGTTCATGATCTAAATTTATCTCTTTCTGACTAATGACTTGGCAAAAAAGCAAATAAATCGAAAGTGAAATAGAGGGACGGAGATCGTGACGCGTGCCAAAGCACCAGACGCATCTTATGTTTTCACCGTTAGGACATATGTAGGCAGAGCAAGGGTTGGTTTAAACAGAGAGTTAGAATGAGGGAGAAAATCACTTCGCCAGTAACCTCGAGAGTGAAAAGTTGACAAGTGAAATTAATAGCAGCAGAAGACAAAACACAAAACACACGGGTGTTCGTGTGAAAAACTCGTACTGGATTGAATATGGCAATTTACAGGGGAACCCTTCGTCAGTCTCCTTAGTATGACCGCATTTCGTTTTGGAAAAACCCTACCCCTTACTCTCTGCTGTTCACTCAGTGGCGTTAACATACCGGCCCCTTGCAACAAGTTGCTATTGCCTCGCTGGACATGTGGACGGGTGGAGATGGAGGGGGAACTCTGGATGCATATGGAGTAGGCGGCACGATGGCTGATGACCTCTGGATAGAAGTCCAAATGAAAGGCGGGTGCCCTTCGGGTTTTGCTCTTTGGGTTGGATGTACGCGACTGAGCTGTCGATGTGCAAGAGAGTTTAGTGTTGCTTCCCACATCGATGGCATCCTGCAGGAACCATTGGAATACTCATGAGCCAAACAGTTTGGGCAGTATCCGTTGCTCAAGACTACCCGTAACCTGTCGTCAGCTCGTAGTCCTCGAAACTGTCGGCACAGACGGAGCGCGTGTGCCCCTTGTGTGGCACCTGAAGCAATTGGAACTGCGTTCTATATCGGATGGTGCTGCTGTCCTTAGAGACATCTTCGGACTGCTGGAGGAGGTGGACCGAGACCTTCTTGATTTTCCAGTAACGGATCCACAGAGAACCCATCAAACATTCTTGATAATTCGTTTACCAAGGATAGTGGAAAGGAGCTCGACTCCAACCTTAAATTGACGTCTACAGTTCTCTCAACGCTTTGCCAGACTCGTGGGTTACCGCTGCTTGTAGAAGCTGCTTGGCTTAGCTCATAATCAATAATCGATTATTTTTCGTACCGCACCGTGAGGTTATTCCACGCGGACTGGAAACCTTCATTGGTCAAGGATGACCTAGAAACAATGGCTCTGGCTTCACCGCGAGGTTTACAACTTAAGTGGCTTGGATTATGGATAAAAATCGTGGTAAACAAATCACGGAATATAGGCCAAGCCAGGCTGTCTCCGTTGAAGATTTTGACTTCGCACGGGGGAACTGTGTAGCTTTGATGGGTGGAATCGACGGAGAGCCTGACTGGTGGGGGAGTCATATTCTCGGACAATTGCTCGATTGGCTCTCCAAACAAAGTCCCTTCTCGCACATATACCATATAACAATATTCATGTTTAGCTTTAATTGTAGCTATGTGCTTCGTCAACTAAAGCCTGGGCCTCACCAGCCTCGAACGCCTTAAATGCCTCGCACACGGTAACAAAGTCAAAAGAGGCATCATAGAGGGTTCACTGAGCTATTACGAATCGAATAAGAAACCAGAGGGCCGGGGCTAACTTCGACCGCGTCAAAGTTTGTATACCCTTGCAACTTTTTTGGTAAATCTTTCCTTACCTATTAGCCATCAATGTGGAAGAACGTTTTTATATAAGAAAGGCTTATGTTTGCGAAAGAATGGCCTACAATCATAGGAAATAACGAAGATATTGAGTCAAAGTCACTGTTTTCCACCGATTGTTCCTATGGGAGCTATATGATCTAGTCACCCGATCTTTATCAAATTCGGCGCAGTTATAAACAGATATATCAAACTAACAAATATTTAATTTGAAAGCAATCGCGTTAAAAGTAACGAAGTTATTTACAAAAGTCACTGTTTTCGACCGATCGTTCCTATGGGAGCTATACGATATAGTCATCCGATCTTTATTAAATTTGCCACAGTCGTTTATAGGCGTAATAAACTATCTAAAATTCACGATAATAGCACAGAAAATAACGAAGTTATTGAGAAAAGTCACTGTTCGTGACTTTGGGGTTTGTATGGGAGCTATATGATATAGTGGTCCGATCCGGCTGAATCCGAGATATACAACCCCTGCATTATATACAAGCCTACGTGCAAATTTCATTTCAGCTCTGTAGCTCTTAGGGTCTAGGAGGAGTTTGCGTTGATCCAGACGGACGGACGGACGGACGGACATGGCTATTTGAACTCGTCTCATCGTGCTGATCAAGATATACTATACTTTGTATGGTCGGAGATACTTCGTTCTATGCGTTGCACACTTCTGACTAAAATTAATATACCCTTTTTGCAAGGGTTTAAAAATAACTTCGTGGAATTAGAGCTCTCAAGCTCAGCTGTAAGTGGACTGTATAATTTAAGGATAGCGGAGTTAGAAGGAAAAGTGTGTCCTCTTTTTTAATGAACACAATGAAAAAGCATAGATAGCATAAATGAAAATAGAATTTATAATTTTTCTCGCAGTTGTGTGAATAATTATAAGGATATATAATCACATGGATATTAAAATTTATACAATGTGGAAATATGTGGAAATTTATACGAGTTTTTAAAAAATATGGAAAAATTGAGATCAGTAGGATTGGATTTTATCGATAACTTTTCAATGAAGGAAAAATAAAAAAAATCCGAATTAATTTTCATTAAACGGACTAGGTCAATTTTATGGATCTGTGAGAAAAAATCAAAAATGCACAGAGACAAATAAAATTAAATATTGACTGATTGAAATACTTTATTTGCACAATACGAAAATCACGTTGGAGAAAATGGATGTCGTGACTGATTCACGACTTGGCTCAAGTGTCAGCACTAATGATCAGCTTGTATAGTGTGCTTTACACTTTAAGTAAAGGTAAGTGGTACTTTATAAATTGGCGATTATTAAACACTTTTACTTGCAGGACAGATTAAAATTAACTGCCGCCGTGTACAGACGTGTTTTTTAATGCACTCCGCAAAAATTGAGTGTAAAAAAGATTAGATTGCTCTAATAGCAATAAATACTAAGTTGCAACAACAAAGTGCGTAATCTTTACAAAAGCCATGTCCACCAATTCGGGCCCAAGCTCTCTCGATCCCCAACAGCAACAGCTACAAGAACTAATTGTACAACAACAACGCGAGCGTCGACTCTCGGTCCAACGCAACAACGCGTACTTTTCGGTGGTGTCGCCGACCCCACTGAATGCTACCGTAAGCAATAACACCGAAAGTGCCAGCCACTCAGCAATCAAAAGCAACTTACCGTGGAGAGAGCAGTGTGCTTCTCCATCAATAACGATAACTGGGTCACCGATTGCACCGACCAGCACCGTCAGCTCGTTGACAGCAACTACTGCAGCGTCTGCCGAAGTATTGACCTGCCTCAAGCCGTCAACGACAAGTCGCCCTGAGTCAGCCACAATAGTAAACCCAACGACTTCTGTCCAAACTGGAATGGATAGATATATTAAAATAACTAAGCGGAAGCTAAGCCCGCAAAAGAAAAAAAGTGGCAACACGCCGAAAATAACCAAACCAAATGAACGAGTAGCACCCCTTAGCGGTACTCGTTTTAAAATTCTTGCCGATCAGCAAGATGATCAAGCCGGCGCTGTAGATAAAGTTAAATCGGCTAGACCACCCCCTTATACATCCGTGGAGCCAACTGCAGCGCCCTGATTTCGAAGCTAGTAGAAATAGTAGGGGCAAATAACTTTGTTGTAACCCCTCTCAATAGGGGTAACATTAAAGAAATTAAATGCCAAACCCAAACTGAGGACAATTTCCGCATCATCGAAAAGTACCTCCGTAATGCTAACATCAACTTCTATACCTACCAACTAAAAAGCAGTAAAGGGCTCCAGGTTGTGTTGAAGGGGATTGAGCCATCGGTCCCTACTCAAAAAATAGCAGACGCGTTGGTCGAAAAAGGGTTTGCGGTCAAATCCGTTGTCAACATCATCAACAGGAACAAAGTCGCACAGCCGCTCTTTAAAATCGAGCTCCAACCAGATGCAAAGCGGTCGAAGCCAAATGAAGTGCACCCAATCTACAACCTACAGCTCCTATTGCACAGAAGAATCACCGTAGAGGAGCCCCATAAGAGACACCAACCACCGCAGTGTAAAAACTGCCAGGAATACAACCACACCTCTAACAACTGCAATCTCAGGTCAGTGTGTGTTGGCTGTGGCGAACATCATAAAGATGGCATTTGCACCAAGGACAGAAACAATGTCGCACTAAGATTATGCAGTAACTGTGGGAGGGAACCACACGGCCAACTACAGAGGATGTCCTGTCTTCAAGGATCTTAAATCTCACCTAAACGGGCGCAAACCCCCAGCTGGACCAAAAATCACCGTCAACGCCTCTAAAACTACACCGGAGGTTTTTCTTCGCCAAGGCTGTTAGATCATCTAACATGGCTGCTACATACAGTCCTAGTGTATCCTTCGCTAGTGTGCTCCGAACTGGACAGACGGAGCCCGCAAAAGAAACCCCGTCACTCCACCATCTACAGAATCCGCAACCTAGCGCACCAGAGCTTGGCCAGCAAATTCCAAGTGGCTTAGAAGCCCTATTGATCTCACTCAATCAAAACATGACCACTTTTAAAGCTCATGGCGGGACTGGTATCCTAATCAAAAACCGTATAAAACACTCGTTCCTCAACAGATTTGAAACACAGCACCTACAAGCAACTGCTATAAACGTCCAAACCATCTGCGGCAATACTACATTGGTTGCCCTGTACTGCCCGCCACGCTTCTCAATCTCTGAAAAGGAATTTACCGATTTATTGGCCCACAGATCCACAGAAAGTGCCTGACTTCGCAGTAACCAAGAGGATTCCACGTAATCGGATCACTGCGGATACTCTGCTAGATTTAACTTCCGATCACTCTCCAGTACTATTCACACTATTAACAAGACCTCAAGTACTTGATCGCCCATATAGGCTTACAAACAACAAAACAAATTGGCTTAAATTTAAAATGTACATGAGTGCCCACATTGACTGTTCGCCGAAACTGAATGCTGCAGAGGACATTGATATGTGCGTCTCTGCACTAGAGTCTATGATGGCAGCTGCAGCAAGAGTATCTACTCCACCTGCCTCTTCTTACACTAAACCTGTTGACAGGCCTACGAACCGGCGGATAGAACAATTAGTAACGGAAAAACGACGTCTAAGAAGAGAATGGCAGATTACTCGCTCACCAGCAGCAAAACTTCGCCTAAGGCATGCTAATCGCAACCTCTCCAAGGCGTTAAGACAAGAGGAAAGCTGGGCTCAAAGAAAATACATAGAAAAGCTCAGCCCAACCAGCACTAAACATCCTCTGTGGAAAGCCCACCCAACTTTAAGCGCTCCTGCAGACAATTTGACCGATAAGGAGTCCAACCGGTGGATGGGCCCGCAGTGACGAAGAGAGGGCATCCTTATTTGCCACACATCTTAAAATGGTTTTACAGCCAAATCCAACATCAAACTCATCTGTACTTCCCCCTTCGAGCACACTAACGGATAGTGAGTACTCGGAACTCCAATCGGACGAGATCACTGCAGTTATTAAAAACCACATAAAGCCAAAAAAAAGCCCCTGGCCATGACCTAATCACACCGAAAATGATCCTGGAACTCCCTATCATTGCCATACAATACATCTGCAAACTGTTCAACGCTATATAAGAATTGGCTACTTCCCAAAAACATGGAAAAGGTCCACTATCATCATGATTCCTAAAGTGGGAAAGGACAAAACCCAGCCATCATCCTATAGGCCAATTAGTTTGCTACCATGTCTTTCGAATCTTTTTGAAAAGGTCCTGCAGATCCGACTAAACTCATTTCTGGCATCGGAGAACACAATCCCTTCACACCAGTTCGGCTTCCGCGAAAAACATGGTACAATTGAACAAGTCAATCGCATAACATCCGAAATACGAACAGCATTTGAACTAAAAGAATACTGTGCGGCTGTCTTTCTCGACGTTGCCCAGGCTTTCGATAGAGTTTGGCTGGAGGGTCTGATGTTCAAAATCCGGCAAAAACTGCCACAGTACACCCACAAACTCATGGAATCTTACCTTTACAATAGGCAATTCGCTGTAAGATGTAATGGCTCCGTCTCGGCTGATTTTGAAATCAAAGCTGGTGTACCGCAAGGCAGTGTACTCGGCCCATTGCTCTACCTACTGTACACTGCAGACTTACCAACGTGCTTAGGACTTACAACGTCCACTTTTGCCGAGGACACGGCAATCCTCAGCAGATCCAAATGCCCAATACAAGCCTCTGCAAAATTAGAGGAACACCTCAAGGTGGTAGAGGAATGGCTAGCAACCTGGCGTATCCGGGTCAACGAGCAGAAATGCAAACATGTTACATTTACGCTTAACAGAAGAAACTATCCAGCTCTAATGCTAAACAACGTACCAGTTCCTCAAGCCGTGGATGTCACTTACCTTGGCATCCACCTAGACAGAAGACTAACTTGGCGCAAGCACATCGAAGCAAAAAAGTCACAGCTTAAACTGAAAGCAAGTAGCCTACATTGGATCATCAATGCTCGGTCCCCTCTACGTCTGGAATATAAAGTCCTCCTATACAACACCGTACTGAAACCCATCTGGACTTACGGAGCCGTACTATGGGGGAAGGCAAGTACCAGCAATGTCGATATTATACAATCACGGGGGCCCCGTGGTACATACGGAACGACAACATTCAAAATGATCTAAATATACCTAGCGTAAAATCTGAAATAGGTAGTCAACAACTAAAGTATTCTGCGAAACTGGATGCACACCCAAATGTTCTTGCCAATTCCCTTACGCGAACTAATAATAGAACTCGTCTTAAAAGAAATGACAGACCAACCCAATAACAAGTGATTCGAGCCGCCTGCAATATCCCCAGGATTTATCTTAAGTACTAGATTAAAAAAAATATCTCAAACTTGTTGTTAGGCTCTAATTTAAGAGTAGATTCAACAAATATATATTAAACGTTAAAAAAAAAAAAAAAACTTGCAGGTTAAAAAACATTTTATCGTGTAAGGTTGTTTTTAATTTTAATAAATCATCAGGGAGGTTAACGATCCATCGTAATATTTCGTTTGCCGTCTTTTCGTAGTCGTCTAAATGAATTACATGATTAATTGTTTTAAAAGCAAACATTATTCTAACTGCCCCAGGGGTTTTGTCATTTACGGCTAGTCCTTGTCCATTTTTTTATCAAAAATGTGTGTACGTCCGCTAAATAATTCGAAAGGTAGTGCTAGAATGAATGGCATTATTGTGGCATGTGCATTTGCGATTGCAGAGGCTCTGAACGATCTTTAATCTGACCTGAATTTTCGCAATTGCAACATATAAATTTCTTACGAGCTATTTCCGAAATTTCTTCGCTAATCGGTTCATCGGGAATAATTTTCTATATGAAGGTGCCTTTTACTTGTTTTTAAAATTGTTCATGATTTCGAACTTCGGACGTAAACATGCTATCGAAATAATATTTAAATGCGTAAGCCCAAAAGGCAAAGATGTTTTTGAATTCCTTTTTAAAAAACGAAATAAGTTTCCTCGGTAATAGGATTACGTAAACAACCTATCAATTTTTCAACTTCATTATCTTCTTGTCTCCGACTATTAATTAATTCCCAGATATTGAGATCTGAATCGGCCATTAAAGACATAATGAGAAATTCTTCACAAAACAATAACAAAGTCTCATTTGTATTGGCCCGCTGAAATTTCCATGTAAAACACAAAAGCTGAAAATCACTCATCCTTCAGGCTTGAAGTACCAAAATTATATAAGGATTCCAGAGAAAGGAAAAATAACCTAAGCTTCAAAATATAAAAGATTTAAAAATAGTGCGGTTGCTTTATACACTGTGAGGAACATTATATAGACAAGAATAATGTCCCCCACAACAAACAAGCTACAACAAACAATCTACAAAAATACAAACACAGCCAAGACACAAACCAAATACACAGTATAAGAATTGGTCATATAAGAGTGAAATCGGGTGTGAATGAGCAAACGTAGCGAGGCCGGCCGAACATGGCCGATCGAACCCCACGCAACCGCTGGCGATTTCGTACAAGCGGGAAGATGCGTGGGAGGCATAACAAAAAACCAATTATACATGCACAGGCGACGGGCAGCCAAGTCCAACATGGCTCGATCGAACCGAATCGAACCCCATGCAACCGTTTGGTGATTTCGTACAAGCGGGAAGATGCGTGGGAAGCATAACAAATATGAGTGGCTGTATAAGAGTAAATGAAGCCGGGCTTGAAGACACAATTGCATGTGAAAAGGGGGCATTGGCCTCATTTGACAAATTAAGAGCATGGAGAGGCAAATAAATGCATGCATTAGCATACATATGGGTCACACGTACACTATGCGTGAGGCGGTGAGAGAGAATACCGGTGGCCAATGGGCCGCGCTATGCATACGTCACGCTCATGAGAGCGAAAGCGGTAAATTGCAAGCGCCAAAAGAATTTCGTGAGCGAGAGAAAACGAAAGTGAGGGCCAAGCAAGCCCGAAAGACGGGTGCGGGGAATGCGCACGATATGACGTATGTAGTGGTGAGTCACCGCAATACACATACACATGCGCATGATACTATGCATATAATGGTGGAGCATCTCGGCGGTTTAAAATATGCCAAGAGAACAAGGGCAAGGAGGAGAAATCCTAAATATCGGTAAATATCAAAGAAATGACCGAAAGGCGAGGTTTCATGCGTGCAAGTGTCAGGATCAGGAAACACTCAAAGTTTATCACTCGGCGAGTAAAGAAAAAAAAACACAAAGAAAACATGAACGCATTTAATGCAAATTTTGGCCAGGATGAAGGCGTAGCTCGACGAGGTGCGGCACCGCGGGCCAATATGGAACGCGGTGACTGGCATTGGTCCGATGAGGAGTCCGACGACGATGAGCCGGATATGATGGATCCGGTAAGCGCCGCCTCATCGGACGAGGAGAACGATGAGGACGTAGAGGACAGTGGCTACGGGTCAGGAGAGAGCGAGGCAGAGTCGGCGATGGACCCGGGCCACCAGGAGGAGGAAGGAGACGACGAAATGTGGAGAGAGCTGGGCGAGGTGATAGCCATGGCGGAGAACTAGTTGGCGGATGAATCAAGTAGCGGCCGAAGCAGCCCAGCTGAGTATGCACCGTGGGAGCAGAACGAGGCATACGAGCCGCCGGCAAGATTGTGGGAGCCAGCGCGGCCACCAACGCCGTTTCACATGGTGGACTCAAGGTCAGAGGCCAGTGAAACGGCTGAGATGGCCGTGGCTGATGAAGGTGCGGCTGATGGAGTAGCCAGCCCACCTCCACTCGAGCCAGAGAGGATAGATGAGGAGTCCGAACATGCCATGATGGAATGCCACCAATGGATGAGTTGGTGGCGCCAGCAGATCCTGCAGTAGCAGGAGGCGGAGAGGGATCTGCTGGCGTGGGAACAGCGGCAACAAGACGAGCTGGAAAGGGCCAGGGAAAGGCTGGCAGAGGCAATGAAGTGGCAACAGCAACAAGCCGAGCTAGGAAGGGCCAGGGAAAGGTTGGCAGAGGCTGTGAACCAGCAACAACAACAGCAGCAGCAACAACAGCAACAACAACTGCAGCAGCAACAACAACAGCAGTAGCAACAACAGCAACAACAACAGCAGCAACAACAGCAACAGCAGCAACAACAACTGCAGCAGCAACAACAACAGCAACAGCAACAGTAGATAGGGAAAGGAGGGTATAATAAGTAGGACAATTAGATGTAAGTAGGAAAAAAAAGATGCGGAACGGGCCAAAAAAAAAAAAAAAACAATGAAAAGATGCCCTAATCCGACAACAGTTAAGAAAAGATACTCAGTAATCGCCAACATTAGAAGATGCCAATTGGCCAATAAAAGATGCGAGCTGAGTCCCAAAGAAAAAAGGCACAAAACAAGCAAAAGACAAGCCAAAAACAAAGAAGAACACAAAACAAGCAAAAACACGTGCCAAAGCTACAAAGGCAAACATATTAAATGCACAAATACGAGAATGGAAAATATACATACAGAGAACAAACACAAGGTACAAGGGACAGGGGAGGGCAAATCCCTCCCGAAGAAGGGGAGTGTGAGGAACATTATATAGACAAGAATAATGTCCCCCACAACAAACAAGCTACAACAAACAATCTACAAAAATACAAACACAGCCAAGACACAAACCAAATACACAGTATAAGAATTGGTCATATAAGAGTGAAATCGGGTGTGAATGAGCAAACGTAGCGAGGCCGGGATACGGAGGGCGGCCAATAGAAAGGCGACGCCAATGCGTCAAGTCAAGATGTACAAACAAGAAAGACAAGGACAAGGCGTAAATGGGCGCTCAGCCACAAAGAAAGTAGTTATATGCGCCAAGGATTTACGAGACTTTCACCACGCATAGCAACAAATGGATGCGTGGGTGAAAGCAGAGGGCCGATGGAAATGTACCAGCTGTATAGCGGTACCACACCAATGTGTTCCTGAGGCCATGGGATCTGCCTATATAAAGGCAACGGCTGTCAATCAAATCATCAAGTCGACAAGTCGTGATCAAGTAATAAGTAATTAAGGCCTTACGAGTAACCTTAAGAAACTTATCAAGGAAACACAAGAAACAACAGCAAAATTAAGAACTATACAGGCCTTACGAGTAACCTGTACAGCTTCATTCAAGTATAACAAGTCCTTAGACAAGGATACCAAGCACCGTACCCAAGCCAAAGTAAAGTTGAGAGAAACAAAGGAATCTCAACAAATTTAGCGGAAGGGGTGCAGAGGTGTATCGCAAATCAAGCACATTGTACGGATCGAGGCAGTAGCCAGCAACGGCTACAGAAACAAGAGGAAGACACAGACAGGACAACGAGGGACTCAAAGTAACTCACCAACGCTATCCGAGCCCAGCACTACCATCGAGAAACCGTCATATCCAACCAACTCCATTAACGATTTGAATAAACGTACAATTAACATCGGCACTTGAAATCGAGTGTGTTTTAATTTCACCGGGGCACAAAATAAATTTGTTTTGCCGAACCTAGCCCAAGAGATATTGTAGATATCCCGAAGGACGAAAAAGGATCGTTACAACACGATGTTTATTTATCTTCGAGTTTCAAATTTGTATTTGTAGTATTCAATATGGATTATGTCTTTTAATTCCTGTGCTTGTTGCATTATTGCATTGTTATGTGACGAGTCACAAAACTTAGCGGCGTCTGACACCCCATTACCGTTCCCCTTCTGATGTATAAATTTAAGTAAACTACGCCTATGCAGGGCCCCTCTGTTGGTTATCTTTCGTTACGCCCATGGAGGGCATGTTTAAATGTTCCAGCATGGAATTAACTGTAGTTCTTTTCGACAGACGATGTTCATGATCTAAATTTATCTCTTTCTGACTAATGACTTGGCGTGGCAGCGGCATCGACGCGTCGCGGAGTGGGCAATCTCTCAGCATCGGTCGCTGCTCCGCGAGCCGACGCCAAATGGAAAAGCAAAGAAATCGAAAGTGAAATAGAGGGACGGAGATCGTGACGCGTGCCAAAGCACCAGACGCATCTTATGTTTTCACCGTTAGGACATATGTAGGCAGAGCAAGGGTTGGTTTGAACAGAGAGTTAGAATGAGGAGAAAATCACTTCGCCAGTAACCTCGAGAGTGAAAAGTTGACAAGTGAAATTAATAGCAGCAGAAGACAAAACACATAGTGCCCTTAGGAAATCATACAGGATTAACAGGTGAGCCCATGTCCTTAGATCCCCTTTATTTTTGCTTGAGTGCGGAAGAGACCCAACTTACTAAAGATGTTTAGTATTAGTTAATTAACAATAAAATATATATTATCATTTAATACACCCAGCATTATTTCTTTATATGCGACCAAATTATGTATACCCTTTCCCTTCCCTTTTCCTTGGCCACTTAACTATTTGAATGGAGCCAAAGGATCAGCGGACTTCGGCAGGATGAGTTATTCTCCTGCAGACGAAGTCAGTCGCTGGTCTCTAGGCCACTCAAGGTGAGGAGGCAACAGTCGTTGCAGTTCCTCTTCACCATCCCTTTCTAATAACCCCACTAACATAAATATATATATATACATATAAATATATCGGAGTCAACACAAATTTTTTTTATATATATATTAATATGTGTATTGGTGGTTAGGGTATTTAAAAGGTCGCATATACGCTGTCGATGTGCCAAGCGCTTTTAGTTTTCTTTGCAAGTGACTTTGCAGTAGGATTGGATTTTATCGATAACTTTTCAATGAAGGAAAAATAAAAAAATCCGAATTAATTTTCATTAAACGGACTAGGTCAATTTTATGGATCTGTGAGAAAAAATCAAAAATGCACAGAGACAAATAAAATTAAATATTGACTGATTGAAATACTTTATTTGCACAATACGAAAATCACGTTGGAGAAAATGGATGTCGTGACTGATTCACGACTTGGCTCAAGTGTCAGCACTAATGATCAGCTCGTATAGTGTGCTTTACACTTTAAGTAAAGGTAAGTGGTACTTTATAAATTGGCGATTATTAAACACTTTTACTTGCAGGTTAAAAAACATTTTTATCGTGTAAGGTTGTTTTTAATTTTAATAAATCATCAGGGAGGTTAACGATCCATCGTAATATTTCGTTTGCCGTCTTTTTCGTAGTCGTCTAAATGAATTACATGATTAATTGTTTTAAAAGCAAACATTATTCTAACTGACCCCAGGGTTTTTTCATTTACGGCTAGTCCTTGTCCATTGTTTTATCAAAAATGTGTGTACGTCCGCTAAATAATTCGAAAGGTAGTGCTAGAATGAATGGCATTATTGTGGCATGTGCATTTGCGATTGCAGAGGCTCTGAACGATCTTTAATCTGACCTGACTTTTCGCAATTGCAACATATAAATTTCTTACGAGCTATTTCCGAAATTTCTTCGCTAATCGGTTCATCGGGAATAATTTTCTATATGAAGGTGCCTTTACTTGTTTATAAAATTGTTCATGATTTCGAACTTCGGACGTAAACATGCTATCGAAATAATATTTAAATGCGTAAGCCCAAAAGGCAAAGATGTTTTTGAATTCCTTTTTAAAAAACGAAATAAGTTTCCTCGGTAATAGGATTACGTAAACAACCTATCAATTTTTCAACTTCATTATCTTCTTGTCTCCGACTATTAATTAATTCCCAGATATTGAGATCTGAATCGGCCATTAAAGACATAATGAGAAATTCTTCACAAAACAATAACAAAGTCTCATTTGTATTGGCCCGCTGAAATTTCCATGTAAAACACAAAAGCTGAAAATCACTCATCCTTCAGGCTTGAAGGACCAAAATTATATAAGGATTCCAGAGAAAGGAAAAATAACCTAAGCTTCAAAATATAAAAAGATTCAAAAATAGTGCGGTTGCTTTATACACGATGTTTATTTATCTTCGAGTTTCAAATTTGTATTTGTAGTATTCAATATGGATTATGTCTTTTAATTCCTGTGCTTGTTGCATTATTGCATTGTTATGTGACGAGTCACAATACTTGGCGGCGTCTGACACCCCATTACCGTTCCCCTTCTGATGTATAAATTTAAGTAAACTACGCCTATGCAGGGCCCCTCTGTTGGTTATCTTTCGTTACGCCCATGGAGGGCATGTTTAAATGTTCCAGCATGGAATTAACTGTAGTTCTTTTCGACAGACGATGTTCATGATCTAAATTTATCTCTTTCTGACTAATGACTTGGCGTGGCAGCGGCATCGACGCGTCGCGGAGTGGGCAATCTCTCAGCATCGGTCGCTGCTCCGCGAGCCGACGCCAAATGGAAAAGCAAAGAAATCGAAAGTGAAATAGAGGGACGGAGATCGTGACGCGTGCCAAAGCACCAGACGCATCTTATGTTTTCACCGTTAGGACATACATATGTAGGCAGAGCAAGGGTTGGTTTGAACAGAGAGTTAGAATGAGGAGAAAATCACTTCGCCAGTAACCTCGAGAGTGAAAAGTTGACAAGTGAAATTAATAGCAGCAGAAGACAAAACACATAGTGCCCTTAGGAAATCATACAGGATTAGCAGGTGAGCCCATGTCCTTAGATACCCTTTATTTTTGCTTGAGTGCGGAAGAGACCCAACTTACTAAAGATGTTTAGTATTAGTTAATTAACAATAAAATATATATTATCATTTAATACACCCAGCATTATTTCTTTATATGCGACTTAATTATGTATACCCTTTCCCTTCCCTTTTCCTTGGCCACTTAACTATTTGAATGGAGCCAAAGGATCAGCGGACTTCGGCAGGATGAGTTATTCTCCTGCAGACGAAGTCAGTCTCTGGTCTCTAGGCCACTCAAGTTGAGGAGGCAACAGTCGTTGCAGTTCCTCTTCACCATCCCTTTCTAATAACCCCACTAACATAAATATATATATATATATAAAATATATCGGAGTCAACACAAAAGCAGAATTTTTTTATATATATAAATATGTGTATTGGTGGTTAGGGTATTTAAAGGTCGCATATACGTTGTCGATGTGCCAAGCGCTTTTAGTTTTCTTTGCAAGTGACAGTTACATGCGAGAAAGAAAAGGGACACGCCAGCGGCCAGTAAGAATGTCCGTCCGTCCGTCCGTCTGGATCAACGCAAACTTCTCCTATATTTTTATATTTTTTGACCCTTCACCTGCAGAATTTATTAAAAATTAAATAAAATATATATACGCATTGGTCAACTTGCACATCCATATCATAGTCCATCGGTTTACCGTAGCCATTTTACATAGTATCGCGTAGTCCACTTGTCGAACTTCGAAATCTTTTGGCTGCTTATCGCTTATATTACAATCCCGAGTCCTTACTAATATCATAGCAATGGGCGTTCATTGGATAAACCATCGTCGCAAAGCCGAGTTTGAAGTCCTTTGTGACGAATTCGGATTAGACACCGGTGGAATACTGGAGGACCTAAGGAATCGTTTCCGCGAGTTTGCTCAAGGGAGGATCATCATCCCGAGGTATTGAGTCGACTTGCCGAAATCGAAGCCCAATTTAGCACCGGGGACAAGAAATTAGATGAAAAACCGCACTCCAGAGCGCCGTCGCCTGCTCCTGAAGGAATTGTTTCACAACTACCGGTGCCACAAGAGGCTAACTATCGTTCTGAATCGCATTCTGGTTCTCGTTCCGGGTCTCCGACACCTTTCTGTATTCCTGGCTCAAATCAACATCGAACCCATTGAGCGGAGTCGAGTCCATGAATCTATGGTAGGCCGTACCACTGGGAGCTATACCTCGATCGCGGAACGTATAACCAAATGGGGAATTGCCTTTAGCGGATCTACCGATCCTATCTATTTCATAGAGCAAATAGAGACTCGAGCCGCGACGTACCGTTTGAGCTTGGAGACACTGCCTCCGATGATGGCCATCTTATTGACCGGACGGGCCGAAAGCTGGTGGCAAACCAGAGGGTATCCGGAGATGACATGGGTAGATTCCAAGTCCGAATTTTTAGAGTTCTTTCTACCCCCACGCTATTTTGAGAAACTAGAGGATAGCATACGCGATCGAAAGCAACGCCATCAGGAACCATACAAGGAGTATCTAGTAGATCTACGATTGATGATGAAGAGAGCTCACTACTCGACGAGAATCTATTACCAGACTACAAGCTGTATACCCGACGAAATGATTTCCAAACGTTACCCGGCTTAACCAAGTTGGTTGGTCCGATTGGAGCAAGGCAGCGATGACTCAGCGCATTCTTGGAAAAGGAGCAACGCCATTCAAAATAAGCCCTCAGATCATATAACTTGTAACTTAAACGGGACTGCTATATGTCAACTCTTCGAAGCACCCGTGGATACCGTCACAGCTTGCCGCAAATGTGCGGAATCTGGTCACATCGCACGAGAATGTACGAAGCCCCGTGTGTTGTTCTGTTGGCAATGCGGACGTAGGGGGGTACGTACCATCGAATGTTCGGGAAACGGACCAAACCTCCATCTCAATCTGGGCCAGACGGAGGGACCAGACCAGGACCCAGGACTCCAGCACAGTAACCCCCTCCTAAGGAAAGGCCGCATCCAACTGCATGTCTTCGTCAATAGAAAACTAATGGTAGCTACCTTGGATTCAGAAGCGAACAAGAGTTTCATAAACGAGGAAGTGGCTCTTCATTCATACTAAGACCTTGCTGATAATACTCGTGCAGCGATCGCAAGTTCTCTCAGGGCAAGCATCGGTCTCGGGGCACAGACCGTACATATTACATTGTTAGCGATGCCATCGATGATGGATCCTCTTATTCTGGGTCTATTCCCAGAAATGAAAGGAAATCTATATTTCCTTCGGAACATAGGAACTTTTATACGTTATGGAGGTTATCTGTTACAGTTGCCCCCTTTCGATAAGCCCTACAGTCCCGTCAAGTCTATAATTCAGCCATCGCAGTATGTCAGTCGGGCTCAGTTTGGCCGCCTCCAGCACCTGACCCTGTCCTTAAGAACCCATTCCGACAGCCTGGTGAAGAAAAGAAGCCAGCAACTAAGGTGGACACCCAATTAGCTTCGGTAGAAACCGAGGTTCGTGAGGAGGATTTGAACGATCCAGATTGGTGAACAATAGGGCGATTTCGATTTCCGAATGATTCCCTGTTCTATCATTTCATTAATTTGTTTATTGACTTCTTCGTCAAAGATTTGTCGGTATTTGTATGGGTGTTTGTAAATTGGGTCTTCGTGTTTAGTTCTGATGTTGTGTTTTATTGTACTGGTAAACGTCAAATTTTCACCTTTCCTATACTGGATATCGCTAAATTCATGCAATATTTTCTTTAACATTTCTATTTCTTCTGAATTTAAATGATCAAGTCCAAATTCGTTTCTTTCCTCGATACCGTTATTTATTTCATGTGCGAATGCTTCATATTCGAACTCTGGGGGAGGATAAGGTATTGATTCTTCTTTTTCTTCTTTATTGGTGTATTTGAAATAGAATTTGTGATTTGATAATGTTACACTATTTTCTTCGTAATTAATAACGGCCTGACATTCTTTGAGATATTTTCTATCTAATAGTATGTCATATGTTGACCACTGGTACTCTCTCTTTGCCTTTTAGTGGGTTGATTTACCACAGGGTTTTGATTCTGAGGTTGATTCTGAATCTGATAATTAAGGGGATTTTCTTGTCTGCCCTGATAAGATTAAGATTTTGTTGAAATTCTTCTCGAAGCTGTTGGTTATTTTGGGAATTATAATAGTTCTGCCCTGAATGGTTTTGGTTTGATTTGTAATTCGAATTTCCTGAATTACTTTGATTGTTAGTTTTTGGTTTCTCTGTGGGGTGTTTTCATATTGACCCTCTCTCTGGGCTACTTGTTTCAAATTAGACGCTGTTGAAATATCAAACTTCGCTAATGTCATCTTTTAATAATGACTTCTTTGACTGTGTTATTCATGGCATTTGTGTATAAAATGGTATTGGCGGCATCGCCTTCTAATTCTAACTTATTAATTATAATAAAAGATTTATGTTCTAAATCTTGAATAAACTTACGAAGGTTTCCTCCAAAGGAAGTATGGTATAGCCGTCGTAGTAACTCTTCATAAGGCGTTTGCACCTTATATTCGCTGATGAGGGCGGCCCGCAACTCGTTCCAATTGTTGGCGTGCGCTAGTTGTGATGTCCGTTGTGCATCTCCAGTAAGCTGAATCTCTATAGTACCGTACATTAAGCTATGTTGACGGACGTCCTCGTCGGGTAGAGTTTTAGAATGTAGTCAACTCTTCGTATGAACGTGCTCAGGGTCAAACCGTTACCATCGAAATTGGGCAACTGTCTAAGCATGGTTAGTGCCTGGTTCAGATGTGTTTCTGATAGTTCCAGAAACATTTGGATTAGAATATATTTAGAACTTCAAGATTCAATGTCGCGCTTTTGACTGCACGAAAGGTTCTTTTGCGGATAAAACGAAAAAAAAAATTTTTCGAGGGCTTTGGGCTTTAGTTGCTTACAGCTCCTTTTACTTGTTTTTAGCACAAAAAGTCTTGATCACGGGCCAACCTTAGATTTGATATCTGTAGCGGTGGCTTGACACAAGTTTCGCACAATTTATTTAATGATACAAAAAAGTTTTGCTTATTACGCAACCTTAGATTCGATATCCGTAACGGTCGCTTATACACAAAGTTTTGCACGCACTAAATTATTTCGTTTTATCCTACCGACTGCGCCAGTTATAAATCCAATTCTTTCATTGATTAAAAAAAGGTTGGATTGGTGAGACTCAAAAACGATCTTTATTGAAACAAAGCGTCTTAAGAACTAACTTATGATTATTCATACAGATATGATTAAAGTTCGGTTAAAAAGCTTTTGATATTAGTATTGAGAGCTTTGTATCTGGTGACAAGGGATCTGGATTTTGATTGGCTTATTGATTTTTGCTAACTAAGCGTTCTCACGCTTGGAAGATTTTTTGGGGACATTTGTTTATAGGATTTTTGTTTAGTCTCGGTTGCAGTAAACATCCGCTGTTTTCTAGACTAAAGGGGGATCAAGTTATGTGGGTGATTGGAGTGGGAAATTGAGTGGTGAATTTGAATTTGGCGCGCTTGAGCCGCTTATCGATATCACGACTCGACTCTCGTGTCACCACTACTTCGAAAACAGGTGTCGGCCGCTGTTTATATATTTGGTTTTTGGTTTTGTTGTTTAATTATGTTAATAATTTTTTTTGTGCTTGTGCGGAGGAAAAAAAAGAACAAAACGAACGCTTTTAGATACCGAAAAACAAACGATCATTGCATATGGACGAATGCTTTTATATATGTACATATGTACATGCGTAAGTGCCTATGTATACATACATAGTATGTATGTATAGTATATAGCGCGTTGTTCACAAAAAACGTAAGTAATTTGTTATTTAGTTGGGTGTTGGGTTCCTTTCCTCTCCCTTTTTTTTTTTTTTTTGTTAAATCAATGTGCGACACCGAAATGGATTATGTGTTGTGGATATGTACATATGTATGTGCGTGCATCAATATATGACGATGTATGTATGTAAGAAGGTGCACCGGTTTGCGGATATGCGCGTGAGGAAATTAATTTTGCAACTGAACCAATTCAAACACACAAGAAATCGCGGTGCATACGTTAATTGCTATTTAAATTTTTTGTTTTGTGGTAAATGTGCGACACCGAAATGAATTACATGTATATGGATATGTACATATGGTCGTACATCAACAGATGACGATGTATGTATGTAAGTAGATACGCCGGTGGGCGGATACGCGCGTGAGGAAATTAATTGGGCAATGGAAATAATTCGAACACATAAGAAATCGCGGTGAACACTTTAATTACTATTTTTTTCTCCTTTTTTTTCTTTACTATAACACATTAATAATTTTTTTGTCTTTTAAACTTTTACGCGGACTTGGTAAACGAGTTTTACATATGTAAAAAAGTGGAAAGTTCGCCGCTCACTGCTGTTCGCCCGGTGGCGTGAACAGTCGTATATACAACGCCAATACCCAATAACATTAATTTTTCGGCCCAAAAACTCATAACGTTAAAGTAAACATAAGTAAACATCCGTTTTTATAAACACTTGGACACTTGCAATAACAATTGTCCCCCTCAAAATCAAAGAGTGTAAACGCTAACTCATTATTAACATAAGCAATTAAACACTTGCAATAATAATTGTCCCCCTAAAAACCAAAACCAATCAAATCGCATCAATATCAATCACGCCACTAAAGGGCTCACACATTTAGCCTATAAATATAGCCATAAGACATTTTGGTAACTCAGTTTTAAGTTTTCATTCAAATAATAAAGTACCTTGCTTTAAACTCACTATATCTTTTTTTTCCTCTTTGGGAAAACCGAAATATTGGGAAATATTTAATTGGCGCAGTCGGTAGGATCGGTAAAAGTGAACTAGTTATTCTATCCGTGTTACACATAGAATTATTATCCGCGTTTTACTTAGAATAAGGGAATAATCACTATAAAAATCCGATCCGACTGCTAAAAAGTGTACAACAGTGAAAAGTATTTACTCCAAAAAATATCATCAACTGTGTCTTACAACCATAAAATCCAATTGAGGAACAAAACCAGAAAATCAACAAAACAAAACATCACTAAAACCCAGAAAATCAACAAAACAAAACACACCCTAAAACAAAACAAAAAAAGAAGAAACAAAATGGCTGTAGAACTTACCAAAGCCCACCTCAACCAAGTACTGTCTTCGTTAAGACAAGTGGCAAAAATAAATATATATGTAAATGAAATGAAAATCGAACTTCAACTACTCTTCACCCATTTGGATCGTTCCAAAAAAAGGAGATGCTTCCAACAAACAAAAATTCAGATTAGTCATTGACTATCGAAATCTAAATCAAGTCACAATAGATGACAAATTCCCAATTCCAGTCATGGATGAAATTCTCGACAAACTGGGAAAATGCCAATACTTCACCACCATTGATTTAGCTTGATTTCATCAAATTCAAATGGATCCTGAATCTATTGGAAAAACACCTTTCTCAAGTAAACATGGTCATTACGAATACACCCGCCATTTGCTCTTAAAAATGCCCCAGCAACATTCCAAAGATGCATGAATAATCTTTTGGAAGGTCTGATTTATAAGGATTGCCTTATTTATCTCGATGACATTATAGTGTACTCCACTTCACTCAGAAAGGTTTTAAACAAACTAAGAAAAGCTAATCTTAAACTCCAACTCGACAAATGCGAATTTTTTGAAAAAAGAAACAGCTTTTCTTGTCACATAATAGCAACAGAAGGTATAAAACCTAACCCAGATAAAGTCAAAGCAATTCAAAAATTTCCGATACCTAAAACTCCAAAAGAAATTAAATCATTCTTAGGATTATGCGGATTCTGCGGATTCTGCGGATTAAAGAAAGGAGCTAAAATAAACACAAACGACCAAAATTATATTTCATCCTTTGAAAAATTAAAATATCTCCTTATGAATGGTCCTATACTTGAACCAAATATGAAACTTCAAAGATGGAAAATAAAACTAAATGAGTTTGATTACAAAAT
>NW_027173466.1:0-1643 GCF_018151085.1 Drosophila tropicalis
CTAGCTTGAGCTATTTTAAGTCTGTGATGCATTGAACCCTCTAACATTAAACAGGACCTTGACTTAGAGCATCTACATGCTTCATTTACTCAACTTCTATGTTCAATTTCATGCTTGAATTCTTGAAGAAATAAAGCCCAACGCAAACTCTTACTGGAATGTCTCTTTTTTTCATTGTCATTGCAAAAGCATTGCAATCTGCTATGATTTTTGAATTCTATTCCTAGTAAATATACGCGCCACTTCTTCAACGCCTCCACTATTGCTAACACTTCCAATTCGTATGAGTGATATTTTTCTTCCGCAGGCTTGGTTTTCCGGCTGAGATATTGTACTGGATGGAATAACTGATCATCGCTATCTTTTTGTAGAAGAACTCCTCCGTAACCAAACATGGATGCATCAGTGTGTACTTCAGTTACTGCCTTTGGGTTATACAATCGTAAAACTGGTGCGCTAATCAAGGCTGCCTTTAGCTGTTCAAATGCGATTTGATGATCGTCACCGAACACAAACGTTGCATCTTTTCTTAACAAGTCTGACAGTGGTTTCGCTATCAATGCGTAAGACTCTATGAAACGACGAAAATATGAAGTTAGCCCAAGAAACCTTTGTACACTCTTGTAATTCTGTGGTTTTGGGTAATTTTTCACCGCCTGTGTTTTTGCTTTAGAAGGCCTTATAGAACCCTTTTCGACAATGTATCCCAAAACTCTATACTTTCTTTTAAGAACTGACACTTCTGCCATTTAATGCGCAAACCAAACTCAGATGCCCTCTTTAAACACATTTCAGCTTGTAAATTCCTTCTTTAATATCCTTTGAAGGAATAATTAGATCATCCATATATGTTACGACTGTGCCATCTCTAATCAAATCAATAAATGTTGCAAAGATGTAGCGGGAAAACACATGAGGGAATTCGAAATTCCAAATGGGACATACAAAAATTCGAACTGACCGCTATGTGTCTAAAAGCAGTATACTTCCTTGAGTTGGGCTCCACAGGAACATGAAAATATCCATTTTCAAGATCCAAGGTTGTAAACACTGTATTACCCTGCAATCTCTCAATTACATCATCTATAAGTGGCATTGGGAAATGTTCTCTTACAATCTTAGCATTCAAACGTCTATAATCACAGCAAAGTCTTTTCCTCCATCCTTTTTTGGAACAAGAACTATAGCAGACGCATATTCTGATGTACTTGGTTGAATGATACCCTCGGCTAACCATTTTCTACTGTTGAGTCCACGATACCTTTATCAACGAAAGATAAACGCCTTGGCCGTTCGTATACTGGGCATTCGTCACTTAATAATATTTTCATTTCGACTGGACTCTTCTTTGAAGACTGTGGTACATAACTGTGAATAAGCTGCTTGACTTCTTTGACGTCCGATTTAGTTAAATGGCACAAATCTATTTCACTCTTTTTTCTTCTTCAGCTAATAAACACAAACTCTCAAATTCTGTAACATACCCTTCGGAGTTTTCACTTCTTCATTGTGTACCGTTTCTTTCGCTTCTGTGTTTGGCATCACTTCTTCTTCTCTAGGCTTAAAAGTAGCATTTCCTTTTGTGATAACCAAATTAGCTAATTCCAAAATGTTGTTTCCAATCCTACTTCGTAGTCAATATC
>NW_027173467.1:0-2213 GCF_018151085.1 Drosophila tropicalis
AAATCGATACTTTTTATCACATTTATTTCTTTTGCTTAATTTTGTGTTTTCTAAAATTATTATTCCTAGCTCTTACACACAATCTAACAACTTCCAAATTAATTCTAATATGGATCTATAGTAGCTATTAAATTGATTGAGTTACTTTGTCTACAAATACAAGTTCATATGTGTACTGGTGTTGTGTTCATTATTACACAAGTGTATTACAATATTAATCAGTTTTATCTGAAATAGATATGTATCGTTGAGTCCTATATTCCTGTGTTACCTAATGTGTAATTGTGATGTTGTATCTGTGTTCAAATGTTGCACAGCTCAGTGATTTTATCATTCATTTCCATAATGGTTTCATTGGACCATGCGAATAAGGTGGCTACAGTTGTTTACTTTTATTTACAGCGGAACGCTGTATCTTTGTCAGGTCATATATTAATGTGACATTCCCATTTTCGATTTGATTATTGTTGGCGTGATACGATCGTGTCTATCATAAAACATGGTGGTGTTTCGGTTGTCATAATTCTTGCATCTTTCGTTTTCGACGAGCGTTTTATTTATTAATGTAGCCTTTTTACACACATTTGTCATGTTTTTCCAATATATCGTCTTGCATTTCTGATCTTGATGACAGATGCAGACAACGCTCTTTCTTGTGTGCCGGTCACCAGCGACGCTTTGACTCTTAAGGTGCTCATTCAACCCTCTTTTGAAAGATTCTGAAATAGTGCTTTTCGCTCGGTGCTGTTGACCTTGGTGATACTCATTATACCATGCCCTTCTCCCAATTTAACGTTTCCTTTAGTATACATATCCAAAATGTACAATTCTTTATAACTTTCTTGCCATGTTTGAAGAAGTTAGAGGTCAGTTATTAGGTCACTACTTTCATCCTTCACCTCATACAATAACACGCGTCCCATACGTTGGCTCGGCTTTTTGCCTTGTTTATTTTCTGCCTTTGCTTTTCTAATGCTGGTGACCTGGTAACTCAAATTTTGTTGTTCATGTCAATTCATCTGATATTGTTGTCATTCCTGATGGTTTTACACAGTTATCTTTACCTCTCGATGCTCTGCTGTCGTCGTCCTCTTCCAATTCTAGCCGCATGCGTGCCAGTTTTGAACTCCCTGACATCAAGCCAAAAAACGCCGATCCTCTTGCCTGTGAAAAGATGTTTCCCGATATATGGTCGAGAAAATGTTGTTAGCTGGGTGTGCTGGCCTGTTCTTGTACTCTTGTTGCTTTCACCTTTGAGTTTATACTCTTGTGGCCTATATGAAATGACTGAGTCCGGCGCAGTGGTTTGTGCTCGGCAATGTGCTTGTTTGCTTACATCTGGAAGTTATTGCAAAATTCTTTGCTATCCGATTAAGTTGAACTTTTCTTTTAAGTCCCGGATGCATTTTCTCATTCTGCTGTCCCGTCGAATGGAATTCACATATTGATGTTGCCGGGGGAATATTCGAGTACATCTGATATGTGTTGCAAAATGCAACGTCTGCCACTATCTTCCATCGTATTGGAAGCTGGATAGTTGATGACGTCCTTTTCGATTTTTGTGTCGTCTGGCAGATTCGCTTGTCGTGCATTCAACCTGGAATAGCACCTCGGCGCATTCCCTTCCTCTGGATGCGGTTTGGGCCACAGAGTTTAGAAAGCAATTTTCATGTTGATCGAACAACCAATAACGATGCCATATAGAGGAAACTGACTTAGCTCTTGCCCAAAATCTTGTATGTCATGTGCGTCTCTCTGAAATGGATCTGCTGTTACCATTTATTAGCATAGCAGGACCTTGGAAAAGACGTTATATCTCTTGATTTTCAATTCAGTGAAAGTGACATGATCAAGGCAGAAAATGTTTTCTCTTCAGTGATCAAAATAGCCATCAATTCTGGGGCGGAAACTTGTCAGCCTTTTTGTTTTGACATTAGTCAGTCACCAGTTTTTCTTCGTCAGTGTTTTGGGACCATAGAGTGGAGCTATTATAGGCAAAACGATGGTTCAACATACCTGTTCCCGTTTTCCAACTTGTCATGGATCTCGTTTATTTATGGGACTCATTGGTACACCATACCATCCTTAAGTCTTAATTTTTGTTTATAGGTATGTCGGTTGTTAGTCCTCACTATACTCGGTACTGCTTTCGAGTTTATATTCGAATAGTATTAGTTATATCTCTGGTATTTGAACTATCGTAGTTCGAAAGT
>NW_027173468.1:0-713 GCF_018151085.1 Drosophila tropicalis
ACCAGAATTGAATGTTATTGGAACATAAGTGAGTACGTTAATTTTTGTGGTCTAGTATAAGCCAATCTTCTGAATTGCTGTAATCTAATTTGCAATTAAAAGTTTTTATGAAATCTAATCTATTATTCCATCGCATGGGATTGCGAAATCTGAATGGCATGTTGAGTTAAGTATGGAATAATATATTTATCTGTCTGCAATTCTATTGAGACTAATTCCTTTAGGTTGTACTCCTTCTCCCCTATGCCTCAGTGTCTACAGTTTTGTTTACTTGGATGTCATTGAAATACATCAGAATTTTCTTTTATTATTGAAAATGTCTGCACCGGTATCAATTAAGAATGTTATTTTCTTATTTGTTTTAACATTCTTAAATGATGCGAAATTATTAGACAGGTTAATGGAATAGACTTTATTTTTTAATCTTGAGCATTTGAGGATCTTGTCCGTTTCCCTGGTCGCTTTGGGTAATTCGGACATTTGTGTTGTTTGTAACCATTCTGTTGGTTATTTGTATTTTGTCTATTATTATTGTGTCCACCTCCGCAGCGCCTCTTCGGTAGCGTGAATAATTTCAGCCTCGTTGGGCTCTGTGTGGGCATCGTTATTGCTCAATTCGAGTTGTTATTGTTCCAATTCGAGTTGTTTCTCCAATTACCATTATTGTTATAGCGGCGTCTGCCGCAGTCATTATGCTGGGCATAAAAAATGGT
>NW_027173469.1:0-6409 GCF_018151085.1 Drosophila tropicalis
TTATGCCATTAGCAACACTTCCTATAACAGCCGACCCAAGAGGTCTACACTCCACATTAATGTAAACATAAACAATACCATTCCATTAAACATAGAGTGTCACAAGATAAGTGACAGTTTCCCTAAACATAGAGTGTCACAAGATAAGTGACAGTTTCCCTAAACATAGAGTGTCACAAGAAAAGTGACCAGAAGAAAACATTATAAACACTTAGATGTAAGCCAAACCAGAATATGATTTTATTCAATAAAGCAGTCTTGATTTAACACTCAACCAGAACAGACTCAATCTTAATTGGCGCAGTCGGTACTCGAGTTCACAGCTAAAATATTGTGGAAACTTTGAACGCAATCAAAGATAACGAAACAATATAATACTGTGGAAAACAAAACATTTAGTGACAAAATAAAAATATATATATTGTGGAAACTTTGGAGAAAATCTAGGCCAACGAAACAATATAATATTATAAAAACATTTTGTGACAAATAACGAAACAATATAATATTGTAAAAACACTTTGTGCAAACAAACAGAATTATTGTGGAAACTTAAAAAAAAAAAAAAAAAAAAAGTTAACGAAACAATAAAACATACACCATTAAAATGGCACAAATTAACGAAATACAACAATGCATTCAAATGCTAACATCAATAATAATATCCAATCAAGAGATGCATTCTAATCCAACAACAAGGGAGAGAAACAGCATCGAGAAGGAAACAAGGTACTTGCCGGTGTTCACTGGACAGGAGGGAACGTTACATGGCTTCATTTCGGCAGTCAACCAAATCATGGAGGAGTATGATGATAACGACCAGGTCTTCACTGTTATATTCAACACCAAAATTCAAGGTCAGGCAAGAACTATGCTTAATATTAACCCCCTACATCTTGGGCTGATTGCAAAACTCGTCTTCGACATCATTATCGCCCAAGAACGGATCAAATGGGTCTAACCAGAAAAATTAATAACTTAAGGGTAACTACCGTTCGAGATCTTGATTTTAAAGTAAGAGCAATTGTTGAGGAAATTACTGATTTTTCGGTCTTTGAAAACAATAGCAGATTAGTTGACATATTAAGTGGTCTCTTAATTCAAAGAGTAAAAGAATTATCTTGTGGTCCAATGGCCATTGCCTTAATGAATAAAACAACATTAACAGATATAAGAATTGAACTTGCAAATTATATTGGTCTGAATTATGGAAATTTAAATAAAAACTATTATTAACCAAAAATGACAATGACCATAGTACATATAACAAACAGACAACCAATAAAAATACAAACCAAAATACTGAACAGAGTCAAAATGTAAAACAGTCTCAAAATCCCAATAGACAACAGAGTCAAAATATTAGACAGTATCAAAATCCGAATAGACAACAGAGTCAGAACGTAAGACAAAATCAAAATTATCAGCAACCACAAAATTATCAGCAACCACCAGCAGAAGCAATGAGTGTAGATAATATAAATGAGGAAGTAGTAAACAGCACAGATAATCAAGAGTTTTTTACCAACTAGCCTCGGATGAAAAAAAATTTTTATAAAAGGAACAATAGAGGAAGATACTTATATTATTTTGGTAGATACAGGATCAACCATAAGCATTTTAAACACAACTAATGTACATAATTCCAAATACAAAATAATTGAAAAATATTCAAAAACCATACATACGATAAAGGGAAAAATAGAAAGTGACAGTTACTTAGTGAAAACAAAAGTGCCAAGGGAGTTTAAATATATAAATTATGCAAGAACAAAATGGGTGGCTATGCCCCTGGAAAAATCATATGATTTTCTATTGGGCATGGACTTCATTCAAAGGAATTTTGCAAATATTGATTTTCAAAACAAAATTATTAAACTTAACAATGGGGTCGAAATTCCATTCCTTTCCAAACAATCAGAAGATGTTTGCGTAATGGAAGTAAGTGAAATTGATGATCTTAAGTTAAAAGAACTCAATACTGAGGAAGAACAAATAATAAGAAATCTTTCAAAAAAGTACGAAAAGTTATGTTTCAAAGAAGGGGATCACTTAACCAATACTAACACTATAGTT
Organism: Drosophila tropicalis; assembly: GCF_018151085.1. Classification (NCBI taxonomy): domain Eukaryota; kingdom Metazoa; phylum Arthropoda; class Insecta; order Diptera; family Drosophilidae; genus Drosophila; species Drosophila tropicalis. Next base: position 2,077 of record NW_027173469.1, read on the forward strand.
CATAGCATAAAAACTACTACAGACCAACCTATTAATTCAAAACTCTATCGGGTCTCCCCAAAATATGAAGAAGAAATAAAGAAACAAATAATTTACATGGAAAACAATGGAATTATAAGAAAAAGCAAAAGCAAATATAGTTCTCCAATATGTGTCATACCTAAAAAAAGAGATAGCTCTGGAATTCAAAAGTATCGTATTTGTGTAGACTATAGGCGTTTAAACCAAGTAACCGTTCCAGATAAGTACCCAATACCTATCATGGACGCTGTATTAGACAAACTCGGTAAAGCTCAATATTTTACTACATTAGATTTAGCAAAAGGCTATCACCAAATTTTAATGGCAGAAGAAGATATAGAGAAAACAGCATTCATTTCACCAATGGGTTTATATGAATATGTTAGAATGCCTTTTGGGTTAAAAAATGCCCCAGCCACATTTCAACGTTTAATGAATGAAATACTGAGGGATTATATAAACAAAAATTGTGTTGTATACATGGACGATATTTTGATATTTTCAACAACACTTGAGGAACATAAGATTGCTTTGGAGAACATTTTCAAAGTACTTAGAAATCATAACTTAAAAATTCAACCAGACAAATGTTCCTTCATGAAACAATATACTGAATATTTAGGACACATTCTCACAAAGGAAGGGATTAAACCCAATCCACATAAAAATAGAAGCAATAAAAGCAATGCAGCTACCTAAAACAGAAAAGCAATTGAAAGGATTTCTTGGTATGACAGGATTTTACAGAAAATTTATTAAGGACTATTCCAAAATAGCTTACCCAATGATCAGATATTTACAAAAAGGCACACAAATTAATACAAATGACCCACAGTTTATAGATGCCTTTGAAAACCTTAAAACACTTATAAGCTCACATCCAATCTTAAAATATCCAGAGTTTGATAAACCATTTACCATTACAACAGATGCCAGTGACTTCGCAATAGGTGCAGTATTGTCTCAACAAGAGCAACCAGTTGCATTCCTTTCAAGAACTTTAAATAAACATGAAAAAAAAATTACAGTACAATTGATAAAGAATTTTTATCCATTATACATGCAGTAAACTATTTTAGACACTATTTGATAGGTAATAAATTCCAAATTAGAACAGATCATGCTCCGATAAAATATCTAAACTCAAAATACAAAGGGAAAGAAATGACAGCAAGACACCAAAGATGGATTTTAAAATTACAAGAATTCGATTATGACATAATATATTTGAAAGGAAAAGACAATAAAGTGGCAGATTTTTTAAGTAGACAGGAAACAGCTGAACTAATAAACAAGGATAAAACAAATGAGTCAAACTTTGAACTATCAGATACACAGCATTCAGCAGAGGAAGGAGGATTTACAAATTTCTATATAAAAGACGATATTGTAAACAAATATAAAACTCAGATAATAGTAACTTATACAACAACGGACAATATTAATATTCAGCATGGTAGAAAAATAATAGAAGTAAGCCCAGCAGAAACAGAAATTGAAATCGAAATCAAAATGCAAAATAATATAAATAAAGGAACAGTAGGAATTTTTTCAGAAGTTCCAGACTCAGAATATTATAAGATACAATGTATCTTAATGAACATTTTTTCACACTGTAATAATATAAAATTTTTTAAATGTACTAAGAGAGCTCAGGAAATTTCAAGCGAGGAAGAGTTACACAAACAAATAGCTATTTACCACACCAAAGATTCATTACATAGCGGAATAAATGAAGCTTTTAATTCGTTAAAGAACAAAATATATTTTCCAAAGCTAAGAGACCATATTCAGTTGATAATTTCAAATTGTAAAAAATGTAAGGAAATTAAATATGACAGAAAACCAATCAAACCTAAGTTTCAATTCACAGAAACACCGGATGTTAAAAATCAAATTATACATTTAGACATATTTCATATAAAACATAAATCGTTTGTTACAATCATAGACAAGCTCACAAAATTCGCAGTCGCTTATAATATAACAGATAGAAACTGGAAAACTAAAATGGAAATTATGATTGAACACTTTGCCAAATTCAATAAGCCACATAAAATAATAATGGATAATGAATTTCGATCAGAACAGATAAAACAATACTTAAACCAAGAACAAATAGAAATCCATTATACAAAGCCAAATTCACATACAGGAAATGCAGACATAGAAAGACTACATTCTACTCTCATTGAAATAATAGCAGGAATAGATGATGATTTATCAATTTCATCCAAAATGCAATTAGCAATAACAGCTTATAATAACCGTTATCACTCTACAATAAAATGTACACCAAATTATGCAAAAAACATAGAAGATGAGGAAAAACTAAAAAACACTATTATCAAGCACAAAGAAAAATTTTAAGCAAACAAAATAATACAAGAGAAGATTATGAGGAGGAAAGACAGGAAGGACCAATTAAAAACTATAAACGAGTTAGGCATAAGGATGAACCTTATTTTAGAATTACAACATTAAATAATATTCATCCATGTAATATAAAAAGACCGTCAAAGCAGGAAAAAATTAATTTCCAACAAAATACAGATTGACATCCTTGAAACAAAAAAATTTTTTTCTCTTATCCTCAGATTTTCATAATTTTTTACGTTATAATGTGTGTTCAAGGCAGATTACAAATTGAACCAATTCAATCAAATGCAGGATATGCACCTATACAAACTTATTCCACGGAAATAGTTAATGAAACAGTAATTATACTACACATTATTAATATCGACCCTTTAAATATTATAATAAATCAAATGGAGACAAACATTAAACATTTTAACATCACAGGAAAAAAGGAGCTATTAGCCGAAATAAATCTAATTAGAGCTAAAATAAAATCCATAACCCCAAACAACAGAATAAAAAGAGGAATGTTAAATATTGTAGGAACAACATACAAATGGCTTTTTGGAATTATGGATGATGAAGATAGAACAGATATTTTAGATCACCTTAACAATATTGACCAAAACAACCATAATATTATACAAGACATGAACCAACAAATTGTTATAAATACACATTTTAATAAAACAATACACAACTTAGCAGAAACAATTAAACAAGACAGAACAATAATCAAGGACATACTTACAAGCATGGACAATCAAAATCAAGAAATAGAAATGAAAATACTTCATAATGACCAAATGGGGAAATTAAAAATATAGAATTCAAAATAAATTATATTCAGGAAAACATAGCATCAGCAAAAAATAATATAATCGTACCAGAAATTTTATCAGAAGAGGAAATAAATAAATTTGACATTGATTTTTATAAATTAAAGCTAATCCGTATGGGCATTTTAAAATATAAGAATAATTGCATCATAATCGCAATTAAAATCCCAAAATCATTTATAACCATAGATGTCAAGTTAATTATTCCTATACCAAATATAGATTATATACAAATAGACCAAGAAAATCAGTTAATTGTAGAAATAAATAATAAAACATTTACATATGAACCCAACAAAATTTTAAAAGAATTAAAATTAAGTAAAAGTTGTACCATTAATAATAATTGCAAATTTATATTCAACAATATAACGAGTATCGAAGAAATTGACGATGATACAATTATAATCAAAAATGCCAAGAATACAAAAATATATCAAAATTGCGATAAAAGAAATATTATACTTAAGGGAAGTAACTTAATTCAATTCGGTAACTGTAAAATTCAAATTCTAAATGAAATATTTTTTAACGAAAAACAGAATTTCACGAAAAATTTTTTTATCCAACAGAACTATTGAATCAAACCTATAAAAACACAATTAACTTTGATCATGTAACAATAGATAATTTTGACAATTTAAAAGAAATCACAGAACTTAAATACGAAAAGAAAATGACAAATGGCATATTTTTAACACTTTTTTATTATTATTATTATATGTTTATCCATTTATATACATATATACTGTAAAAAGAAAAATATAAACATTAATGTAAACAGAATTCAGGAGAATTCATACTCTCAGAGGGGAGGAGTTATGCCATTAGCAACACTTCCTATAACAGCCGACCCAAGAGGTCTACACTCCACATTAATGTAAACATAAACAATACCATTCCATTAAACATAGAGTGTCACAAGATAAGTGACAGTTTCCCTAAACATAGAGTGTCACAAGATAAGTGACAGTTTCCCTAAACATAGAGTGTCACAAGAAAAGTGACCAGAAGAAAAACATTATAAACACTTAGATGTAAGCCAAACCAGAATATGATTTTATTCAATAAAGCAGTCTTGATTTAACACTCAACCAGAACAGACTCACCCA
>NW_027173470.1:0-9735 GCF_018151085.1 Drosophila tropicalis
CCGCTCACTGCTGTTCGCCCGGTGGCGTGAACAGTCGTATATACAACGCCAATACCCAATAACATTAATTTTTCGGCCCAAAAACTCATAACGTTAAAGTAAACATAAGTAAACATCCGTTTTTATAAACACTTGGACACTTGCAATAACAATTGTCCCCCTCAAAATCAAAGAGTGTAAACGCTAACTCATTATTAACATAAGCAATTAAACACTTGCAATAATAATTGTCCCCCAAAAAACCAAAACAAATCAAATCCCATCAAAATAAATCCCACACCAAAAGGCCCCACACATTTAGCCTATAAATATAGCCATAAGACATTTTGGTAACTCAGTTTTAAGTTTTCATTCAAATAATAAAAGTACCTTGCTTTAAACTCACTATATCTTTTTTCCTCTTTGGGAAAACCGAAATATTGGGAAATATTTAATTGGCGCAGTCGGTAGGATCGGTAAAAGTGAACTAGTTATTCTATCCGTGTTACACATAGAATTATTATCCGCGTTTTACTTAGAATAAGGGAATAATCACTATAAAAATCCGATCCGACTGCTAAAAAGTGTACAACAGTGAAAAGTATTTACTCCAAAAAATATCATCAACTGTGTCTTACAACCATAAAATCCAATTGAGGAACAAAACCAGAAAATCAACAAAACAAAACATCACTAAAACCCAGAAAATCAACAAAACAAAACACCCCTAAAACAAAACAAAAAAAGAAGAAACAAAATGGCTGTAGAACTTACCAAAGCCCACCTCAACCAAGTACTGTCTTCGTTAAGACAAGTGGCAAAAATAAATATATATGTAAATGAAATGAAAATCGAACTTCAACTACTCTTCACCCATTTGGATCGTTCCAAAAAAGGAGATGCTTCCAACAAACAAAAATTCAGATTAGTCATTGACTATCGAAATCTAAATCAAGTCACAATAGATGACAAATTCCCAATTCCAGTCATGGATGAAATTCTCGACAAACTGGGAAAATGCCAATACTTCACCACCATTGATTTAGCTTGGATTTCATCAAATTCAAATGGATCCTGAATCTATTGGAAAAACACCTTTCTCAAGTAAACATGGTCATTACGAATACACCCGCCATTTGCTCTTAAAAATGCCCCAGCAACATTCCAAAGATGCATGAATAATCTTTTGGAAGGTCTGATTTATAAGGATTGCCTTATTTATCTCGATGACATTATAGTGTACTCCACTTCACTCAGAAAGGTTTTAAACAAACTAAGAAAAGCTAATCTTAAACTCCAACTCGACAAATGCGAATTTTTTGAAAAAAGAAACAGCTTTTCTTGTCACATAATAGCAACAGAAGGTATAAAACCTAACCCAGATAAAGTCAAAGCAATTCAAAAATTTCCGATACCTAAAACTCCAAAAGAAATTAAATCATTCTTAGGATTATGCGGATTCTGCGGATTCTGCGGATTAAAGAAAGGAGCTAAAATAAACACAAACGACCAAAATTATATTTCATCCTTTGAAAAATTAAAATATCTCCTTATGAATGGTCCTATACTTGAACCAAATATGAAACTTCAAAGATGGAAAATAAAACTAAATGAGTTTGATTACAAAATTAAATACTTACCTGGCAAAGAAAATCACGTAGCAGATGCCCTTTTCAGAATTAAAATAGATGAAAACTTTTAGGATCAACAGAAAGCACAGCAGCTACAATACATATAAATACATATAAATTAATGAATGCTCATACTGAGCAATATCGCAAAAGACAGAAAATAGAAATACAAAAACTAACTTTTGAAATAACACCAGAAACTTTCAATATTAGAGAAAAATACGTTATGGACTTTTACATGATCGACAATTTACAATTCCTTTCATGCATTGACATTTACTCCAAATTTGCAACACTTGTAGAAGTAAAGTCTAGAGATTGGTTAGAAGCCATGAGAGCAATTATGAAAGTATTCACTGAAATGGGCAAACCAATAGAAATAAAATCAGACAAAGATTTAGCATTTCTATGTATAGCAATAAAAAATTGGCTACAAGAAGAAAATGTAAAGTTAGAAATCACATCAAGTAAAAACGGAATTTCAGAGGTAGAAAGATTCCATTAAACAGTAATTGAAAAACTCAGAATTATAAATAGTGAAAAAGACATCGAAGATAAATTAAACAAATTTAAAATATACTCTACGTATACAACCATAAGACGAGACATAAAAGAACTAACCGATCACCAGTAGACATTTTTATCTATGCAGGATCCCCCGACCATAATACCCAAACGAATAAAATAACTACATCAAATGTTTGTTTAATTTTAATGAAGATAGGCACGACTTCGAAATCGATACTAGATTTAAACAAGCACCATTAGTAAAGTCAAAAACGACAAATCCATTCAAAAAAGACAGGAGATATAAATCAGTTAGACGAGAAACATTTTGAAGAAAGAAATAAAGGAAAAAAAGTCACACACTACAAATCAAAATTCCAGAAGAAAAAGAAAATTAATATAAGCAATTTACGACAATTGATTAATTACAGGTAAACAACTCAAGATGACTTTTTTGTGCATTATCCTATTTTTAACATTAAAATAACATGGAGCCAATCCGTTGACAAACCCAGTAAAAGCACCAAACGGTTACTTAATATTTAATATAGGAACCATGGATCTACCGACAAACTTTGAATATTATTATTTTAAAGTGAATTTAACGCTAATAGACATTACATATAACTGTAAGGAAGCTCTGGCTGGGATACAGTTCACAGTTCACAGTCCCAGAGTCCCGTTTACAGAACATTTATTTGATCTGAAGACCTTGATGAGTATTAGGATAGGGGACTGAGACCACATAAAGGGGGAAAGGGAAGGGAAAGGAGTAGAAGGAGAGTCCAAGAGGAATAGCAGCCTGATCTTGTCTGCCAAGCGAAGACCGTGAGGCGTGAAAGGAAATGTTAGTGGGGTTATTAAAAAGGGATGGTGAAGAGGAACTGCAACGACTGATTTCGTCTGCCAAGAATCGCGTGACTTTGCTGTTGCTATAGGAGCTATTTGATATTGTAAGATGTCAGTTATTTATGAATTCCTTTAAATGTTTACACCTATATCGATGTGAGTATTTTTAAGTATCGATTGTTAGTAGAAAGTTAGTATTTTGAGTATCGGTTGTTAGTATTGAGCCCGTCTATGGAAAATATCGGTATGCGGCCCAAGGACACACTGGAAGTTGTTGGTTTCTTCTTTTGGTGACGCTAAACCAAGACAGACGTACTAACTGCGATAAAATAATAAATTGTTTGCCATCCCCACATTAACTATCGTTTGCGTTGAATAATTAGCATTTTACAACATAGTGTTCCGATCCGGCTGAATCCATATACAACCCCTGCAGTACATACAAGCCTACATGTAAAATCTTACGGTCTAGGAGTTTCGGTTGATCCAGACGGATGGACAGACGGACGGATATAAAAAGATAGGATTAAGTCTGACTCTTAACTTTCATTATTTAAAATCCACGTTAAAGGGCGAAGTAAGAAGCATGGCAGCTCATCTATTGTCAGGTTCAGCAGAAAATTCTAGTGCAACTTGGCAATTGTTAACCAAGAGATATAAAAATAATCGGAGGGTATTTTCCGAACAATTAAGTCGGACCGGGCCACCAGGAGGAGGAAGGAGACGACGAAATGTGGAGAGAGCTGGGCGAGGTGATAGCCATGGCGGAGAACGAGTTGGCGGATGAATCAAGTAGCGGCCGAAGCAGCCCAGCTGAGTATGCACCGTGGGAGCAGAACGAGGCATACGAGCCGCCGGCAAGATTGTGGGAGCCAGCGCGGCCACCAACGCCGTTTCACATGGTGGACTCAAGGTCAGAGGCCAGTGAAACGGCTGAGATGGCCGTGGCTGATGAAGGTGCGGCTGATGGAGTAGCCAGCCCACCTCCACTCGAGCCAGAGAGGATAGATGAGGAGTCCGAACATGCCATGATGGAATGCCACCAATGGATGAGTTGGTGGCGCCAGCAGATCCTGCAGTAGCAGGAGGCGGAGAGGGATCTGCTGGCGTGGGAACAGCGGCAACAAGACGAGCTGGAAAGGGCCAGGGAAAGGCTGGCAGAGGCAATGAAGTGGCAACAGCAACAAGCCGAGCTAGGAAGGGCCAGGGAAAGGTTGGCAGAGGCTGTGAACCAGCAACAACAACAGCAGCAGCAACAACAGCAACAACAACTGCAGCAGCAACAACAACAGCAGTAGCAACAACAGCAACAACAACAGAAGCAACAACAGCAACAGCAACAACAGCAGCAACAACAACTGCAGCAGCAACAACAACAGCAACAGCAACAGTAGATAGGGAAAGGAGGGTATAATAAGTAGGACAATTAGATGTAAGTAGGAAAAAAAAGATGCGGAACGGGCCAAAAAAAAAGCTGAGTCCCAAAGAAAAAAGGCACAAAACAAGCAAAAGACAAGCCAAAAAACAAAGAAGAACACAAAACAAGCAAAAACACATGCCAAAGCTACAAAGGCAAACATATTAAATGCACAAATACGAGAATGGAAAATATACATACAGAAAACAAACACAAGGTACAAGGGACAGGGGAGGGCAAATCCCTCCCGAAGAAGGGGGAGTGTGAGGAACATTATATAGACAAGAATAATGTCCCCCCACAACAAACAAGCTATAACAAACAATCTACAAAAATACAAACACAGCCAAGACACAAACCAAATACACAGTATAAAAATTGGTCATATAAGAGTGAAATCGGGTGTGAATGAGCAAACGTAGCGAGGCCGGCCGAACATGGCCGATCGAACCCCACGCAACCGCTGGCGATTTCGTACAAGCGGGAAGATGCGTGGGAGGCATAACAAAAAACCAATTATACATGCACAGGCGACGGGCAGCCAAGTCCAACATGGCTCGATCGAACCGAATCGAACCCCATGCAACCGTTTGGTGATTTCGTACAAGCGGGAAGATGCGTGGGAAGCATAACAAATATGAGTGGCTGTATAAGAGTAAATGAAGCCGGGCTTGAAGACACAATTGCATGTGAAAAGGGGGCATTGGCCTCATTTGACAAATTAAGAGCATGGAGAGGCAAATAAATGCATGCATTAGCATACATATGGGTCACACGTACACTATGCGTGAGGCGGTGAGAGAGAATACCGGTGGCCAATGGGCCGCGCTATGCATACGTCACGCTCATGAGAGCGAAAGCGGTAAATTGCAAGCGCCAAAAGAATTTCGTGAGCGAGAGAAAACGAAAGTGAGGGCCAAGCAAGCCCGAAAGACGGGTGCGGGGAATGCTTGGTACCGAAATGAAACCAAGTGAGGGCTATGCTTATGAAACGGGGAGTAGGGGGAGAGCAAAGAAATTGTAAAACGAAAATGGTTTGTGGATTTGTGAGGGGAATATGCAAGCCGAAGGGGGAGGGATGAGCCATGGGGAAGCCCTCTATCTAATAGATACGAGATGCACATGAAAGCGTTTTGCGTGGGGAATTAAACAATGTTATATATTAAAGTAATCAAGCTAATTATGTTTAAACATTAATTTAGTTAATACAATTAGCATATATGTATGTAGATGATAATATTGAGTAAATGTGGCTGAATTTGGGTATGACGAGTGGATCAAAGGGAGCGACGGGCGACGGCAGCGTTGGCAGAGAAAGCAGAGAGAGTCAACGGGATACGCAGGGCGGCCAATAGAAAGGCGACGCCAATGCGAGAAAGTGATGCAAGTCAAGATGTACAAACAAGAAAGACAAGGACAAGGCGTAAATGGGCGCTCAGCCACAAAGAAAGTAGTTATATGCGCCAAGGATTTACGGGACTTTCACCACGCATAGCAACAAATGGATGCGTGGGTGAAAGCAGAGGGCCGATGGAAATGTACCAGCTGTATAGCGGTACCACACCAATGTGTTGCTGAGGCCATGGGATCTGCCTATATAAAGGCAACGGCTGTCAATCAAATCATCAAGTCGACAAGTCGTGATCAAGTAATAAGTAATTAAGGCCTTACGAGTAACCTTAAGAAACTTATCAAGGAAACACAAGAAACAACAGCAAAATTAAGAACTATACAGGCCTTACGAGTAACCTGTACAGCTTCATTCAAGTATAACAAGTCCTTAGACAAGGATACCAAGCACCGTACCCAAGCCAAAGTAAAGTTGAGAGAAACAAAGGAATCTCAACAAATTTAGCGGAAGGGGTGCAGAGGTGTATCGCAAATCAAGCACATTGTACGGATCGAGGCAGTAGCCAGCAACGGCTACAGAAACAAGAGGAAGACACAGACAGGACAACGAGGGACTCAAAGTAACTCACCAACGCTATCCGAGCCCAGCACTACCATCGAGAAACCGTCATATCCAACCAACTCCATTAACGATTTGAATAAACGTACAATTAACATCGGCACTTGAAATCGAGTGTGTTTTAATTTCACCGGGGCACAAAATAAATTTGTTGTGCCGAACCTAGCCCAAGAGATATTGTAGATATCCCGAAGGACGAAAAAGGATCGTTACAACACGATGTTTATTTATCTTCGAGTTTCAAATTTGTATTTGTAGTATTCAATATGGATTATGTCTTTTAATTCCTGTGCTTGTTGCATTATTGCATTGTTATGTGACGAGTCACAAAACTTAGCGGCGTCTGACACCCCATTACCGTTCCCCTTCTGATGTATAAATTTAAGTAAGCTACGCCTATGCAGGGCCCCTCTGTTGGTTATCTTTCGTTACGCCCATGGAGGGCATGTTTAAATGTTCCAGCATGGAATTAACTGTAGTTCTTTTCGACAGACGATGTTCATGATCTAAATTTATCTCTTTCTGACTAATGACTTGGCGTGGCAGCGGCATCGACGCGTCGCGGGTGGGCAATCTCTCAGCATCGGTCGCTGCGCCGCGAGCCGACGCCAAATGGAAAAGCAAAGAAATCGAAAGTGAAATAGAGGGACGGAGATCGTGACGCGTGCCAAAGCACCAGACGCATCTTATGTTTTCACCGTTAGGACATATGTAGGCAGAGCAAGGGTTGGTTTGAACAGAGAGTTAGAATGAGGAGAAAATCACTTCGCCAGTAACCTCGAGAGTGAAAAGTTGACAAGTGAAATTAATAGCAGCAGAAGACAAAACACATAGTGCCCTTAGGAAATCATACAGGATTAGCAGGTGAGCCCATGTCCTTAGATCCCCTTTATTTTTGCTTGAGTGCGGAAGAGACCCAACTTACTAAAGATGTTTAGTATTAGTTAATTAACAATAAAATATATATTATCATTTAATACAGCCAGCATTATTTCTTTATATGCGACCAAATTATGTATACCCTTTCCCTTCCCTTTTCCTTGGCCACTTAACTATTTGAATGGAGCCAAAGGATCAGCGGACTTCGGCAGGATGAGTTATTCTCCTGCAGACGAAGTCAGTCGCTGGTCTCTAGGCCACTCAAGGTGAGGAGGCAACAGTCGTTGCAGTTCCTCTTCACCATCCCTTTCTAATAACCCCACTAACATAAATATATATATATATAAATATATCGGAGTCAGCACAAAAGCAGAATTTTTTTATATATATAAATATGTGTATTGGTGGTTAGGGTATTTAAAGGTCGCATATACGTTGTCGATGTGCCAAGCGCTTTTAGTTTTCTTTGCAAGTGACAGTTACATGCGAGAAAGAAAAGGGACACGCCAGCGGCCAGTAAGAATGTCCGTCCGTCCGTCCGTCTGGATCAACGCAAACTTCTCCTATATTTTTATATTTTTTTGACCCTTCACCTGCAGAATTTATTAAAAATTAAATAAAATATATATACGCATTGGTCAACTTGCACATCCATATCATAGTCCATCGGTTTACCGTAGCCATTTTACATAGTATCGCGTAGTCCACTTGTCGAACTTCGAAATCTTTTGGCTGCTTATCGCTTATATTACAATCCCGAGTCCTTACTAATATCATAGCAATGGCCGTTCATTGGATAAACCATCGTCGCAAAGCCGAGTTTGAAGTCCTTTGTGACGAATTCGGATTAGACACCGGTGGAATACTGGAGGACCTAAGGAATCGTTTCCGCGAGTTTGCTCAAGGGAGGTTCATCATCCCGAGGTATTGAGTCGACTTGCCGAAATCGAAGCCCAATTTAGCACCGGGGACAAGAAATTAGATGTAAAACCGCAGTCCAGAGCGCCGTCGCCTGCTCCTGAAGGAATTGTTTCACAACTACCGGTGCCACAAGAGACTAACTATCGTTCTGAATCGCATTCTGGTTCTCGTTCCGGTTCTCCGACACCTTTCTGTATTCCTGGCTCAAATCAACATCGAACCCATTGAGCGGAGTCGAGTCCATGAATCTATGGTAGGCCGTACCACTGGGAGCTATACCTCGATCGCGGAACGTATAACCAAATGGGGAATTGCCTTTAGCGGATCTACCGATCCTATACATTTCATAGAGCAAATAGAGACTCGAGCCGCGACGTACCGTTTGAGCTTGGAGACACTGCCTCCGATGATGGCCATCTTATTGACCGGACGGGCCGAAAGCTGGTGGCAAACCAGAGGGTATCCGGAGATGACATGGGTAGATTCCAAGTCCGAATTTTTAGAGTTCTTTCTACCCCCACGCTATTTTGAGAAACTAGAGGATAGCATACGCGATCGAAAGCAACGCCATCAGGAACCATACAAGGAGTATCTAGTAGATCTACGATTGATGATGAAGAGAGCTCACTACTCGACGTTAAAAAACTCGACAGTCTATTATCTATTACCAGACTACAAGCTGTATACCCGACGAAATGATTTCCAAACGTTACCCGGCTTAACCAAGTTGGTTGGTCCGATTGGAGCAAGGCAGCGATGACTCAGCGCATTCTTGGAAAAGGAGCAACGCCATTCAAAATAAGCCCTCAGATCATATAACTTGTAACTTAAACGGGACTGCTATATGTCAACTCTTCGAAGCACCCGTGGATACCGTCACAGCTTGCCGCAAATATGCGGAATCTGGTCACATCGCACGAGAATGTACGAAGCCCCGTGTGTTGTTCTGTTGGCAATGCGGACGTAGGGGGTACGTACCATCGAATGTTCGGGAAACGGACCAAACCTCCATCTCAATCTGGGCCAGACGGAGTGACCAGACCAGGACCCAGGACTCCAGCACAGTAACCCCCCTCCTAAGGAAAGGCCGCATCCAACTGCATGTCTTCGTCAATAGAAAACTAATGGTAGCTACCTTGGATTCAGAAGCGAACAAGAGTTTCATAAACGAGGAAGTGGCTCTTCATTCATACTAAGACCTTGCTGATAATACTCGTGCAGCGATCGCAAGTTCTCTCCAGGGCAAGCATCGGTCTCGGGGCACAGACCGTACATATTACATTGTTAGCGATGCCATCGATGATGGATCCTCTTATTCTGGGAATAGATTTCCTTCGGAACATAGGAACTTTTATACGTTATGGAGGTTATCTGTTACAGTTGCCCCCTTTCGATAAACCCTACATTCCCGTCAAGTCTATAATTCAGCCATCGCAGTATGTCAGTCGGGCTCAGTTTGGCCGCCTCCAGCACCTGACCCTGTCCTTAAGAACCCATTCCGACAGCCTGGAGAAGAAAAGAAGCCAGCAACTAAGGTGGACACCCAATTAGCTTCGGTAGAAACCGAGGTTCGTGAGGAGGAT
>NW_027173471.1:0-328 GCF_018151085.1 Drosophila tropicalis
TATGAAAATCTTTGGGATCGGACTACTATATCATATAGCTCTGGAACAAAAATTTTTGCAAAAATTGAGTATCCCCATGAAATTTACCAATATAATAGAATTTGATATAAAAATCTCAGATCCCAAAATTTGACCCCGATCGGATAAATAGAACACAAGTTACAGTCTATATAAATCGGTTCAATCGTTGCCGGCAGCTCTGCTTGCCGCCTACTACGTCATCATCAAATCAACAGAGCACATGCATACACACACAGACGACGCTACATAAACTGTATGTGTATGCGTGCGTTGCTTGCTTAGGGGAATGAGGGAAGAAGAAGAACAA
>NW_027173472.1:0-1690 GCF_018151085.1 Drosophila tropicalis
AAGTTTCATATAATGAGTTATTTTCTGAAATAAGGAAATATGTAATATTAAAAGTTATATTGGCTAACTTTTTCTTGCATATTACATTCTGTTTTTTATTTATTTTCTTTATTTTTATATATATATTTGCAAATAATATTAACTGACTGTACAGTAAGTAATTAAATGTGCTGTACAGCAATTTTAGTGTACTCATTAACTGCTGTACAACATGAGAAAGTGAGTGAGAAGTCTAGCTGTCAGTATACACTTGCACCCATTTAAAATTGTACAGAAAAAAAAAGGTGTACACGTTTTAGAATGAATGATTAATTTGCCCTTTTGGATGCATTCATGCAAGATGTCTAATATATACCTTATGGGGTCTGAAGCATCTCCTTCTGTGCGTTACAAACATCTGACCAATGCAAGGGTATAAATATGGTATTTAACTAGTGTATATATTTTCTTAAGTATCCTTTATTGGCTATTACGGAATGGCATGACACATCCTGGCATCTAGAAAAAAGGAATCCTCTCCCAACTTTTTCTTTCCCATCCAAAGCGCTTTGTTGGATGTTGGGTTGCAGGTGTGAACTGCCTTTTGCGAAGACTTTTTAGCTTTTTGGAACCACTTTTTAGCTTTTTTGGTCGTGTGCTTGGGAAAAACCAAACTAATGACATTTCATCCTCTGTTGGTAGCATTACATTTTTGTAGAACTAATCGTGAATCCAAGTTCGTGTAAATATTACTATATCTACTTACATTCTGCATTGAACGTCAGATTGCAGTCTGTACACTATCTTCAGCACAGCCCACTTGTCGGTTTCGAGACCAATATTCTGTTTTCAAGTAGGTTGAAGATTTCAGTGAAACCAGACTGGACTTGTGGAATCACAACTCTAGCCTGTGATAAGCGCAAAAAAATCTGCAAGACCGACTGCCCTTAAGAGCAAAGAGTTTTGCGGTACACAATCCATTGTGTCATCATCAGCAGCTGCAGATATGTAGATCTTACCAGCAAATTCCAGGACTAGAAGCTTCATTATTGCACATAAGACAGCGCACCTTTCTATAGTCCGGAAAGTGCGGAAAAAAAGTCAAACGGCAATAATTTCTGTCGTCACAGGAGGCTATTACTACAATGACATATGGCCTGTTTTCCGGTCTTTTGTTGGGGTGTATCTTATCCCTTCCCAGTTGTGAGTCATTACAATGGTCCCTTGACAACTAAATACTTCACTAACTAATTTAGAAGAGATCAGAATTCCTCGCTTTCTTCAGGATTGTCGTTAGGGCTGCTCTTTCTGTTCCCCTGTCTTCTCAATTGAGTTGTAATTAAAACTTTTCTTCCTATTTAAAAGCAGCATTTCTCCTGCCAATACAACCCAGCAGTCTACCGATTTCATAACGGCTCCTCCCTATTTATAACTTTCTTTCTATAATCGCCAGATAGTATTTCCATTTTTATTGTTTTTGTGTGGTTTTCAGACCTCCAATTTCAATTCTGATGTGGGAGAAAGGTGCTTTTGGCTTAGGCTGTATCAGTCATTCCGGGGAAAAGCTTTGCCAAATTCTGCAACGCGTTTGTTCTTCCTTTTGTATTGGCGTTTCAAACGAGGTTGTGTTGGTGCAATTCAATTTGACTCATGTTTGAACAAAGCAAATTTTCAAATTCTACAACTTTTCCCCCGACTGAAATTAATATAA
>NW_027173473.1:0-40945 GCF_018151085.1 Drosophila tropicalis
ATTGATGTACTTATTACTATTCTAATGTATATCTTACCTGATGATCCTGTTGTTGAAACCGTTCGCCACTGTTGTTTGCCGATAGTTCGCTGGTAGCTCGCCGTTTCTTTTCATTCGTCTCGCCTCCAGTCGCCTCTTCTTTGCAACTATCCTGTTGCTCAGCTGCTGTTTCTTGTTACCGACTTGTACACATATAGTGTACATATAAACTAGTTAACTTTTTGTACTTTCGATATTAAGGCGTATTCGACCACGCACCAACACACTCTGGCTGAAAAAAATCACTACAGTTGCTCAACTAGCCAAACCGCCATAAATTCGGACGCACGCATTTTTTATTAATTAAGCAATAATATTTTGCTTTAATTTTATACTCTGTCTCTTACCACTGGTGGAGGTAAACAAGAAATTTTTTATTTTGCTACCTATAGCTGATCTTAGCATTCACACTTGCATAAGAATTTAGACTTTAAGGAGCTCATTCAATCTCCGAGTCTCTTACCACTGGTTCAGAAAAACTGTAGAGTTCCTTTTTCTCCAAGGACCAAAATGAATAGGAAGACTAAAACCACACTTTAAAAAACCCAATCTTCATACGTTGAATTCAATATATGAACTGATTTTGTTTACAAAAGTACGGAGTTTATACAGGATATCTTAGCCTCTAGGTGACAATTGTTCTTAAAATATCTTATTCTATTGAGACTTAAACCCACGTTTTCGATACACAGTGGGGCCTTTCACCATTTT
Organism: Drosophila tropicalis; assembly: GCF_018151085.1. Classification (NCBI taxonomy): domain Eukaryota; kingdom Metazoa; phylum Arthropoda; class Insecta; order Diptera; family Drosophilidae; genus Drosophila; species Drosophila tropicalis. Next base: position 751 of record NW_027173473.1, read on the forward strand.
ACATTGCACGAATCATAGCTTCTAAACCAATAATAACTGCCCAGATAACTGCCCACCTCCCACGCGACCGACCGAGGGGTGCAGCCGTATAGCGCACGGCACGAATCGCGTGATCAAATACACAATAGAAAAAACAGACAAACAAATAATACCATAGCTATCTATTAACTAAATGTGATAGGATAGATGTTTTAAGTAAATTAATAGAAAACTCTGAGCCGATTACAGGGAATAAAACGTTGTAATCAGAGCAGAGGACTATAAAAGGTTTATGCGTGGCATAGTTAGAAGAACAACGACGCCCAAATCGTTCATATAATTTAGACTTTCTCAAGGACTATTGTCTAGAAAATAAGTGACCAGTTGAGGAGAGTTCCGAAAAAAAGTCATTACCTTACATTTGGTAGTGCTAAGATTTAATAGATTAAACTGGCACCAGGATTGAAAGTTTCAAATATCAGCTTGTAGCCGACTAAATGAATTTGTATCTTTATAAGTAAGACAAAGCTTGACATCGTCAGCATACATAAGCACACGCGAATGAACAATGACTGATGGAAGATCGTTAATGAATAATGTGAAAAGCAGAGGGGCAAGATGATCACCTTGAGGTACACCAGAAGTCACGGGAATGAAATTGGAAAAAGAAGACTTAAAAAGTACCTTCTGTTTTCTATTTGTTAAATATTCTCGAACCCAAGAAAGGAAAAGAGTTGGAAATCCAATGTCGTTCAGTTTAAAAAGTAATAAAGTATGATTATTAGAATCAAAGGCTTCACTTAAGTCAGTGTATATGACATTAGTTTGTTTAGCATTTTTAAACCCCTTGATAATTATGGAGGTAAATTCTAAAAGGTTAGTGGTTGTAGATCTACGTTTCACAAACCATGTTGGGATGGCGAAATAATAGAGCTGCAAAAATGTTGCAATTGAGAAGTTATAATTTTCTCAAAAGATTTCGGAATAGCGGACAATTTTGAGATACCCCAGTAGTTATAGGCTTCGGACTTTTTGCCATTTTTATGCAGAGGAATGATATACGACTTTTCCCAAATAGATGGAAAAGAGGAAGATTCGACAGACAATAGAAACAATTTTAAAATGGGTTTACATAATGCGTTTGCACAGAACCTAAAAATAAGATCTAACGACTTTCCATTTGAATTCAAGACAGTATTGTCTTGGGATAAGGATAAGCCTAGAAGGCCATCAATAAAGTCATGTGACATAGAGGGCAGCAACATGGTAGATTCATCTGTTGGTGACCATGCTAAAGCGGGTAAATTAAAATCACCTACAACTATGAGCATGTCTTGACTGGAAACTAAAGAGGAGACAAACTGAATTGAATCTAAATGTCTGACGATGGTGGAATAGTACATAGAAACAAGTAATAAAAACATTAAAAGATTTAAAATTTACTTTAACACCGACAAATTCAATCTCCTGGGTATTACAAAATTGAATTATTTTAGATGATAAAGCAGCATCAATAGCTACGAAAAAAAAAAAACCGATGCATCAGCAATATTAAAACCTGATATTGCCACGTCTCTGTAAAAGCTAGAATGTTATGTTCAAAAGAAAGACTATCTACATAGAGATTAGGAAGTTTAGATTTCAGTCCTCTAACGTTCTGGTAACCCAGGTTAAGGGACAAAAATACTTTTTGACACACCAGCAGATGCTGGTGGAATAGTATTAGTTATTGTTTTTGGCAGGCGAATCGGCTGCCGATTTTTCTTTTTTACAGTATATTCCTTAACTATAATATGTTTCGGCCAAAAATCTTCTCGACATATAGTGTCGAAGATATTGGCAGAAGCACTAATTTTAAAGGACGAAATGTCCCGAGAATAAGAAAATTTAAATTTTTCCACCGCAATATTCGAGACGTTAACTTTCTTCCGAATATAGGCTATTACATCATCAGGTGTGACAGCAGGGTCTAGCCTAGAAACAAATATATGTTTCTTTGGTGGTATGCCAACGAGAGGCCGCGGTCCCGAAGCGTCAGCCGCAACAGCAACGTTGGACAAGTCACCCACTGCAGCAGTCTACTTGTTCACGGGGTCCTCGATACTTTTAGAATTTAGAACTATCGGCAATTTCCATTGGAATAGGTAATTGCCCGGACACATCGGACACTACAAATGGCATCGATTTTAAGAGATCATTCCCAGGTAATCGCATTCACAACCGGGCTCTTAAACGATATCAATTGCTATACATTAGGAGAAGATGGTGCGTATCGGAGACTTATTCATAAGCGATAAGCTTCTGAACTAAGTCTACACCGCAGTAAACTCTGCTTGGAGTTTGTTAAAACCTGCCCTTAAAGTGTCAAAACTATCTCTAGTCTGCCTCATGACTGAGCGCATCTCATTCTCGACCTCCCGGCAAGCATCAGATACATATTTTAAGCCACCACCTTTAGCAATAGACTCTTTGATTCTGCCTGTGTAACCTGCACACTTAATGTGAACCGTATTGTCGCACAACCAACAAAGAATATAATCATGGCAGTCAACTGCCTTAGTGGCAGCCATGCAACTATTTTTTGAGCAGAGAACCATTTTATTAAAAAGTTAAATTTATTTTAAAAAAGGAATAAATAAAAATATAAAATAAAAATTGTAAAGGTAAAATATCTGTGTATAAGAATATACTGACCAGTTCTGACACAAGGGTTAATGTGCAGAATAAGCCTTCACAACTAGAGAATAAAAAGAGATGAAAGCACAAAAACAAAAACACGTATCACAGAGTCGCGGGTGGGCAAAAGATGAGAGCGCAAATCAAACAAGAATAGGAAAGAGCGGGAGAGCGCGTCAAATTAAACACATGCAACAACAATTTGTACGCAAGAGCGCGAGAGTTAGTTACAACGGTAAAGACATAAAAGCAAAAGAGATAAGCAAAACAACAACACCGCCAACGCAAGTATTGTTGTAAGTTTTGATTTATTTATATTTGAACAAAAGCACAAAAGCGACGACAAGAATTCGCGAAATGAAAATAAAATTCGGATGCTGAAATTATTATTAAACCGATAATGAGATTAAAAGTTATAGAAAAGTATTTAATCGCGAGAAAAAAATAAAATTTGATAAGCGCACAAAAAAAAAACACGTATGTCCTCTGCAACGAGTGAAAGTATTGCCATGTTTTAAACGACTATAAACATTTTTTAATATTTTAATTAAATTTTTTAACATAATTACAAAAAACAAAAAATAAAATTTTTTGGCATTTGTTTAGGTCAACTTTGAAAATTTGTTATTGATGACTGATTTTCATTAAAATAGTTATCAATATTTACATCAATATCTAATAAACTCAACATTTTGGAAATATAGTTGCTCTTTTCTAAATCCTTTTGTGATCGCAAGTGTCTCAGCGGTGCAATAAGTAGGTCCAAAGCGGCTGTCAGCATGTTGAAGAGGTCTTCATTTCGTATAACGCAAGAAGTTTTAAATGTATTAATGTATCTGAACCTTTTGTAGTCCTTGTTTTTACATTCTTGTGCTTCTTCGGATAGCTCTCCAATTAGTAAAAAGTTAAGTAAGGTAAAGTACATATATTCGGCAAATTTTTCACCATTTGCCATTTCCTTGCAATTTATAACATTCAAGATAACAGCCAATCTTTTAATGATCTCTTCACTAACACCTGTTATTACAGATGTCATTTCATCATCTCCATAAAGTATTTCCATCATTGGTGTTTCCGTATCCGTGCTTTGGGCAGTCATATTTCAGTCCTAGCTTCCGAGTGAATTCAGCTTGTATAATCTCCTTTCTACTCTGAATATCCTCACGAGGTGTATTATCCGTTTTTGTTTCTCCTGGCCGAGGAAGTGTGTAAGCTAGCTTCATAATAAAATCCATACATTTTATTCTGCAATGCAACGGAGAAATTCCATATTCGTAGCAGTTCTCTTCTCTTCACTCGTCGTGAAATTCTTTTTGAGTTTTTTTTTTTTTTTTTGCAAATTGGACACCTCAACGTTAAGAAAGTGTTTGTAATTTCGTTGAAGACTTTTCCATAAATCATTGTCAGGAAAAAATTAAACTTAACCGTAAATGTTTTTCCACTATGGGTTTGAAAAACAGCAGGTTTCAGTAAGCTTATTTAATTTTTTATGTCGCCAACTAGAGCTGTTGAAACATCGATGTTTGACCACATCGATGTTTTGATGTTTTTCAGGAATAACATCGATGTATCGATACTACATCGAAGTAATATAGTACATTTTTTGATTCTTTATATAATATATACAATCTTTATTAAGGATAACATCCTTTTTCCAAACTTAAAACTATAAAGCAGAAGTTCAATCATTCAACTTAATACTATAAAACAGAAATTAAATCTTTTAAATTTAATACTATAAAGCATAATTCAATCTTTCAAACTTAATACTATAAAGCATAATTCAATCTTTTTCAAACTTAAAACTATAAAACAATCATTGCTGTTCAGAGATCCACTTGTTCCGATTGATAAAAAGTAGCATGTCAACATGTTTAAACTGAAGCGAACTTCTTTTTTCGCTTACAACGATTCCAGCCTTACTGAACATACGTTCGCTTTCTGTCGAAGTTGCTGGAACGCAGAAATATTTTTTGCAGCAATGCTGAAGAGATCTGTAATAATAAAATTTAATTAATACACATATTTAAACGCTGGAATTGACAAGTAAAATACAACCTTCCAATAATCTAAAGGGTTGGAGTTTGATTCCAAATTGTCTAGATTAAAATATTGACGAATTCACAATATGGAATCCACTGTATTAGTTTTATGTTTCAAACTTTTGATTTTTTCCAAAAATTGAAAAAGGGATGTCTGCGATGTGGAGGTTGATGTTGGCAGGCGTGGTTCGGCGCAATGGCGAGACTTCTGAGCGTTGAAAGAAGAAAGGTCGTTTTCCAAGAGTTTTTGAGCCTCAGTGATGTTGAATGGTAAGTAAAACGCTTCTTTTTAAACCGAAGATCTAGCAAAGTTGCCACTCGAGGAACATTGCGAATTTCATATTGAAGTAGCCTGGACCTTATGCCCTCTAATAAGCAATCGCAGCTTTCGCGACCTTCAACTGTTTTTAGGTCATTTTTTAACAATTGCAAATTATGCAGAAGTCCGCAAGTTATAGGAATTATTATTGATACCGTGACCAACGTTCGCGAAGAAGTTTGCAATGTTGCACATTCAAAAGGTTGCAATAAAATTTGTATGTCTTTTAAAATTAAAATTTCGTCAGCCGAAAACGGGGCAAGTCCCTTTGGGGTTGAAAGAAAAACACTGCTTACAGCATCATTTGTTTTAAGAATTCTTTCTGTTCATGAACAGATTGCGTTTATCGATAAGTCACATGTATTTATAAGAATCGACACATATAGAAGCATTGTACACACACACATATCTGTGCGCTGCTGCGTCGGCGCTTTTCTCTCTTTTTCGTTCAGTAATAAATTGGCACTCAACTGATTCAGTAGCAAAGAATCACAAGGTTAAATTATCCATTAATTTAAAGGTACAGTCCACTGCTAGACCAAATCACTTTCAATCATATGAAATGCGCTATTCCATCTTGTAGGACATTCTTGCTTTAAACTGTATGGCTTCTCTGTATTTTGAGCTTCTTTAAACTTGGCATAAGCTACTGTGCTTTTCTTAAAAAAATCCCACAATACTTTTGCATTTTCCCATAATAACTTTTACTTTCTCTTGATTCAGGCATTGTTGAACTATTAAATTAATAACATGCGCAAAGCATGGCACATGTCTTTTTTGCAATTTCTCACATGCTTTTATCATTGTTCTTGCGCTATCGGTAACAATGGCTGCAACTTTGTCCATAACTTCCCATTCAATTAGGACTGCACATAGAGAGTTCGCAATGTTTTCTGCAGAATGATTTTTCTCATTCTGTAACTTACTAGTCGAAAGTACTGCTGTGCGAAGTTACGGTCAAATAAGCCTCGTTGGCTCGAGATGTCCAACAGTCGGTTGTCACAGCGCAATATTCCACTTCTTGCAAAATGCTTTTCAGTTTCATTCTCATGTTCATGAATAAATTATTATAACATGTTGAAAGCAATGTTGATCGGGAAGGCAATTCGTATCGGGGATCCAAAGCATTTACAAATTGCTTAAATCCCTCGTTTTCTACAATGTAAAATGGACGTAAATAGGAGCAAATGAAATTTAACAATGCGCTGTCCAAATCTCGCTGTCCATCGAAACGGAAGTTCGATGAGGCTTCATATTTTTTATCCAAATAAGCCGCCATATGTTCTGAAGCCTTTGGCAACTCACTCACCGTTAACGTTGGGTGTACCCGCTTTAAATGTCCCGCCATGTTGGTGGTGTTTCCGCTGGTTTGATAAATTTTACCACATTTTAAACATTTGGCAGTCTTGCCATCCGAGGACTTATTAAAAAAATTCCACACATTGGACTGACCATATCGCGCTTTTTTTTTTTTTCTTCCTCTTGCTCTTTTTCTTCAATGGTTGCCGCACTACAACCTACATACAAATGAGACAAAACACAAAGGTTAACTTGTAAAGAAGGCATCAGTTAATATATATTTATGTACATACTTTGCCCATTTGAAGCTCTAAGATATTTATCCATTATAACCACTGCCTGCCAACACCAATAACTCCAAAAATAACGCTCTAGCTTTTACTGCGTTTTTTTCTCAGTGATGGAAAAACTGCCAAAAACATCGAACATCGGAGAAAAAACATCGATGTTTTTTACGAAAGGAGAAACATCGATGTATCGATACTACATCGATGTTTCGCACAGCTCTATCGCCAACAGTTGATTTGATTAATTCCGAGGACTCCTTTGCATATTTGAAGATTTCACCAAAGTTCAGGACTTTCACTTCTTAGGCGCAAAGCCTACAGAAGCCATGAACATATTTTCATCTGAAATAGCTTCGCCTTCTGTGTGGATAATCTGCTTGTAGGCGCTTTGTCCAGATGATCCATCACATCTCCATTTGTTGAGTAATGTTAAATTTTCGGGAAGAAGATCCACCTCTCTATCAGGCATACTTTTAACAAGACGCCTCGCAGTGTGATACATTAAATCCTGGAGTTTCACTTCTACAGATACCTCTGTTGTTCCTTCTTGTCAAATCCAATTTTTTTTTGTATCCGGTAAAAACGTCGACTTTATGACTTCTTAAGGAGCTCCTTTAAATTCCATACTTCTCCTTCGACAATCCCAGGTCCAAGTCGCTTCTGTATTAGGGGTAATTAGCAATTTAACATTGTAGAAAGGCATATATATAAACAGGTAGTATTTGCAAAACAGCATTACGCAATGTTATCATTTAAATACTAAGAAACTACAGGCAAATAAGCATGCGATATTCTTCTTCCTTATACCCGCAGCGCATTTTAAGGCGAGGTTGCCTTAGTTTTATGGCTTATGCATATCCGTGTCGCAAGTTTCCGCAGATTGGGACCATATACATCTGATAGGTAAATATTTAACCTACCTAGTAACTTTAGGTTGTGTTGCCTACACTTCTCAAAAACATCTGTTAGATTATTGAGCATATGTTTTTCGGAACAAACTATGACTATTAAGTCATCGATGTAAAGGAATGCTTGCGAAGGTTCAAGGCCAGTGAATGTTATAGTCATCATTCTCTGGAACGAATTTGGCGCTATTGTTAAACCGAATGGTAATCGCGTAAATCGATATGAGCCATTACATGTGGAAAAGGATGTTATGTCTCGTGACTCTTCTTCGAGTTCAATTTGATGAAAACCTGACATTAGGTCAAGGCATGAAAAATACGTTGCTCTACCTAGTCGATTTAAAATGTCATCAATTCTAGGTAATGGAAATTTATCGGACAACAATATTTTGTTAATTTGACGATAGTCAATTACTAATCGCCATTTTTTATTTTCGCAACTTGGTAACGATTTTTTCGGTACTAATTTTAATGTAAATAGGTTCATCGTCCACCAGTCTTAATTTTTGTTTGTAGAAATTATTTGTTGTTATTGATTCGGTTTCTAGTCCGAATACATCACAATATTTTTTGCACAACTTCGTAAGTTGGCTGTGAAACTGTGGGGGAAAATTTTGATAACGTAGTTAGTACTGCGTTTTCACGCTGTTCATTATTTGCTTCGATTATTTCGAAGCTGGAAAGCGGTTCATACTTCAAACTTGATATGTTTACTATTTGATCTTTATTTGAAGTATTTAGCAGTCGTATGACTGTTTTTTGGGGTTTAGTTATGGTATTTGCTAAATAAATACCATGTTGAATTTCTTGGTTTGGAATTAATACACTGTCTTCTTGTGAACTTATTAAAATTTTTCGGACAACTTGGGATCTTGCTGGTAAAACTATTGAATTATTACCAGCACTGTACGATATTGGTACGTATATCGGATATTTTAGGTTATTTGGTCGAATTATTAACCAGTCTTCGGACTGATTGAAATCTAATTGACAGTTATATTTTCTTATGAAATCGATTCCTAGCATTCCATCACATGGAATAGCGAATCGGTTATTAACGATGTGAAAGTCGTGTGGAATTATATATTTTGAAGATTGTATTTCGACAGAAGTAAACCCTATGGATTTAGTTACTTCTTCACTAATTCCTTGTATATTTATTATTTTATTGGTTTGGACACTTTGAAAACTGTCTGAGTTTTCTTTTACGATCGATATTTCCGATCCTGTGTCTATTAAAAAAACTAACTTTTTTCCCAGTTGCTACATTCGTGAAGATAACGAACGTATTTTGATTAAGACTGATGGCGTGAATCTTATTATTCATTACTGCTGGGTATCTAAAGGTGCTTTGGAGTTTCCCGTAGCATACTGTGCTACCCTAACATTATTGTTATTATAACCGTTTTGTCGGTTATTTCCTCGGTTACCTCTATTGTTCCTGTTGTAGCCTCTGTTATTTCCTCTGTAGTTATTGTTTCTATTTTGTTGGGAATTTAGGCAGTTATTGTGATTATTGTAATTATTGTAATAACCACGACCATTGCCTCTACCACGATAATTTTATTTGTTATTATAATTATCACGGTTTTTCTGGGCAAACATAACCGTAGTTGGGTTTCCTTTTATTTCATTACTGTTTTGTAAGAATTTCCCTATAGCTATTACCGGAGTCAAGTATAGTTTTAATTCTGTTTTGATCGCAATTTTCAATCATTGCTTCTATAGCATTTTTAAGAGGAAGTGCCGCTGGCACACCTTCATCGATATACGCAGCTTGTAGGGTTTTGCGTAAGTTATCCATCTCTGAAGTGAATTTGTCAGCGGTTTTACCTTTCTGAGTGGTATTCTTTAATTTGGCTTTTATAACTTTGTATGTTTCACCAACTACACTGCCTTGCTATTTTTGTATTATTGCTTCAATTGAAGTTTCTTGTTGGACTTCATATAGTGTTGGGCCAATAACACTGTGCAACACCAAAAATCAAACCGCACCGGACCTTTTTTTTCTGAAAATTCATGTATTGAATATGAAAACCCTATTTGGGCTTTTCAAAGTTAGCTCGTTTTTTTTTTTTATAGCGAGTTGAAATTTTTCATTTTTGGGGTAATTTTTTGTATGTCATATGAGCTAAATATGACTTATATATCGATTTCTTCTTCATGCATACGACCTAAATCATCCTCATTTATTGTAGAAATATTGTTAATGGTTAAATAAAGTCATTTTATGAATGTTATATAACCCAAAATTACTTTTTCACCTACAGTTCTAGAAAAACTTACAATTAAGCCCTTTTTTAGAGTAGTTTTGGAAGTATTTTTAATTTATAACAATTTTTTTATAGAATAATATCAAGATTAATTTAAAACAACAAATATATTTTTAAATATGGAAAATTAGAAACGAGTTTTTTTGTTTGTGGTTCATTTCTGTTATCAAGATCAAAGTAATCCGATTCGTTAGTGGAGAACTCCATTCAGTAGCGTTCATCTTTCTGCACTTCTTCATTTTGATTTTCATCTTCTTTGAGTTGAAATATTTGCTTAGTCCTCCAACATATTTCGGCCAGTATAGCATCTGGAGCTTTTTCAAGTGTTCCTGGCGATTTCGATACGCTGTGACTCTTGTACCGTTTGCTAACAAGTTATGGGATTTAAAAAAAGATGCTAACATTTCAGATTTTCTCCGCGTTAGCTCTAATTTTGAAAACATTTGATACAACTTGCTTTGTGTTATAAGAACTGGGTGATTTGACACTGATGGTGTAACGTGCAACGAACACGGGTAGGCTAGTTGTTGTCTCTCAGCTAAGGTGTGCACGCTGTAATGAATTCCGGCTACTGGCTCGTCGGCCACGAGTGTGGGTTGTTTTTAATTTCCTTAGGCTGAGGCCTACTGCTTATTATTACAATAAATGCGTGCTTGCGAAAGCCATATATAATAAAGAAAAAAAAGTCAAAGTCAAAAGAAAAGAGAGAAGCAAAAAGTAAAATTGTAAGAGAATGGTATAAGCAAGAGTAATTTGTGGATCGTGTTAGGATAGTGGAACCTGAGTTATGAACTTGACCTAAATTCTGATCAGCGGTGATTTTTTTTTTTTTCTCAATTTTTTTTTCTTGTGATTTTTTTCTTTGGTGAACAATATTGTTTTAGCTTTTCTAGCAGATCGAGAAGCGCTTCATCGATGGACCCAATGTTAAAGCTGTGAGTTAAAACCAACTTATTTTTCATTATATTTTATTTCTTATTACGATATTAAATTTTGTTTCAACATGGCGTAAATTGGCCACAGAAAAAAAGAGAAAAAAAAAACCCACAAGAAAAGGGGGGAAAAGAAAAATTAAAGAGAGAATTAATTAAAAGAAAAAAAATCAGACCGCCCCACCATATTCCCCTTCGGCCATAATTGTCTCTTCTATGAAAGCTAATGGAGATATGATCGAAATGAAAAGTTAAGAAAAAAAAACCCCTCCTAAATCCCCGAATTTTGTTCTGTTTTATTTTACTAATTGCGCTTGACAATCCAGTTTTTTTTTTGCACAGCCATAGGTCCATTTTTTTTTTGTCAACTTTCTTTTAGCTTTAAGTAGTACAATTAATACTTTGTTTATTGGGATAATGTATTTCCTAACCTTTTCCTTGGATTAAATTTTTTTTGTCAGTTTCTACTTATAAGCATGCTTGTCCATAATTAAGATAAATTTTATTATAGGCTTATATATAGATTGGAAAAAAAAAAAAATATATATATATGGTATTCGAGAAGAGTTAGCGTCTCAATGGAGTTATGGTTAGAATATTTTTAGTGTTAATAAATTATTTTATAATGTCTTTTTAAAATCTGATGTTGTTTGATCTCCTGCAGGCTACTCCGTAGATAGAGTTACAGTTTCACACACAAGGGGTCTTGCAACAATTTTCTTTGTTTTTTTTGGTACATGCAAGGCCAAGGAAGGGTGGGCAGATAGGAGTCCTCTAGACCATCTGAGGAATCTCGTGTGTTTTTTTTTGACGATAATGGAGGATATTTTCAGTTTCCTTTCTTTCTTCTGGTATTGTGAATTCTTCTTTTTTTGTTGTATTCTCGCCCGACGTTTGGCTTCTACTAACTCCGCTCCCATAAATCACCACACTCCAGCCTCTCCCAAAAATGTTTGCAAATTCAGCGTTGGGTGGCCTCTCTTCTATTACAGCTGGTTGCCCACTGTGACGTCAGTCATTATTTGTGATGAGAAATATATATGCCTATGAAAGAGGACTCTAAATTTTCTGCTGCTTTTTTTTTTTTTTTTTTTTTTCTCCCATTACCTTTTTTTTTCCTTTTGAAGGCTTTTAAAGAGCCGAAATAAGTTGCAATCTTTTGATTAATTCACTGTAGTAGAGACACATGTAGTAAAGAAAATTTCTTTTTTTTTCTATTCTTCCCTTTTGGGATTTCACTTGTTGCTAGGCCGAATTTTTATGGGTGAGAAAAAGTATGGCGACCACATCGCCTCTATTTATACCCGAGGTCGCTTTCTTTCTCCTTTTTTTTCCCCCGGATAATTCCTCTCACTTTTGTGGAAGTTTGACTTTTGAAAAGTTGACCTATCCTAGCTCTCCTTCCAAAGTCTCTTTCTCTCCTTTGGCCTCATGCCCCCCTTCCAAGAGAAACAAATGTGCCCAGGCGAAACTATGGCATACTCTAGGGCGGGACATATAAACGCCTTTCTCCACAACAGCTACAAGATACATTTCAACTCCCCCCTGGCAAAATCAGACTTGGGGTTGAGGCGACCTGAAACCCCAATGGCTGACTCTCTGGTAGCTGTTATTGTCGGATGTCTTTTCCATGGTATCTACCAATTAATTTGCCCTGCAAATCTTCCAATTCATAAATGGAGTTGCCTATTTTCCGCCGAACTCTAGCTTTTACAAAGGCCGGACCCAGCTTGGAGTTATACCCTTCTTGAAAGTTGCTCTGCTTAAAATTTCGCCGGAAAACCTCTTGACCATTTTGGTACGAAATTTCCCTTGCTCTCAAATTGTAGCGTTTCTCAGTTCGGTTATTTTGGTTCTGCATTACTTTAATTGCCTGTTTCCGCATTGTTTCAAGGGAATCCTCCTTGGAAAATGTAGTAGTTCGATCTTCCAGCATGCTTAACTTCCGTAATAATGGATAAGTACCCCCAGACGTGATCATTTGTTGCCCAAAGACCATGTAGTATGGTGTGGACCCTATCCCTGAATGAATTGCGGATCTCAGAGCACAACAAATGCTACTCAAATTCTCATCCCAATCCTTTTGATCAGGCCGTACATACGCCCTGATGGCGGCTATTACTGAACGGTTTACCCGTTCAGATGCGTTTGCCTGAGGAGCATGCACAGCTGTGAGGGTATGCGAGATTTTAAGTGACTTTACTAATGCTTGAAATTTGTCAGCTTTAAATTGTGACCCATTGTCTGACAATATAACCTCTGGGACTCCGAAGGTGTGAAATAGTTCCTCCCGCATATATTTAACCACCACATCGGCCGTTAACTTTTTCACCGCTTTGAGAAAAACAAATTTTGAGTAATGATCGAGAACAATGAAAATTCCTATGTTCCAACTACGGGATCTTGGGTAAGGGCCAAGGAAATCTATAAAAAGTCTTTGAAAGAATCTTTCAGACTCTAGCGGTTTTCCCATAGGTGGCCTCAGGCTATGGTTCGGGGCTTTAGTGGCCTTGCATTCACTGCATGCGTTTATGTATGACTTCACGTCGTTAACTAATCCTGGCCAATAATAATACCTTCTAATGCGTTCGAGAGTCTTATGAATTCCACCATGGGAGGCGAGTGGATCATCATGAGCTTGCTTTAATATTTCTTGCACTAAGTTTAAAGGTATCCAAAGTTTCCAAACAAATGAATCATGCAAAGTGTTGCCATTTGTGTGCTCAGCTTTCCCATAAACCAGATTATCCACCACTTTCACATCTGGCAAATGCTCTTGGTTGCATCTGACCTTCTCTACTAGTTCTAAATACTCCTCTGTTTTAAATTGAGGTGAATCCAGATCTACCAGAAGCCCATGTTTACAGTCTATGGCTGCTATATCTTCTTGGTGAATTCTAGAAAGAGCATCCGGCACAATATTAAGCTTTCCCTTACGATGCTCGATGTGAAAACGAAATCCTTGCAACTTTAGAGCCCATCTGGCCAGCCTCGAATGCAAGTCATTCTGGGACATAAGCCACTTTAGTGATGCGTGATCCGTTATCACTGTGAATTCGTGGCCTTCCACATAAGCTCGGAATCTTTTTATGCTAACCAATGCAGCTAAGCACTCTAACTCGGTTACCGTGTAATTACGTTGAGCCTTATTTAATTTCTTGGACACAAACGCTATTGGCATCTCGTCTCCTTCTTCATTTTTTCTGGACAAGTACCCCTCCTACTCCAGTATTACTTGCATCGCAATGTATATAAAAAGGTTTGGAAAAGTCTGGGCTACTTAATATTGGAGCCTTGCAAAGTTTGTCCTTCAATTGACGAAACGCTTCTTCACCTTCGGGAGTCATAACAAACTTTTTCTTTACTTTTATTAAATCAGTTAGGGGTGCAGATAAAGAAGCAAAATTCTGTATAAATTTTCTATACCACCCTGCCAAACCCAAAAAGCTTCTTAGGGCTCGCAAAGTTCTGGGCAGCGGGAACTCGGTAATCGCCGAGATCTTGTCAGGATCAGTGCGAATGCCTCCTCCACCAATTATATGCCCCAAGTACTTAACTGATTGCATGCAAAACTTGCTTTTCTCAACATTTAAGGTCAGTCCTGCTTGTCTGATATGTTCGGCTACCGTTTCCAAAACTCTCATGTGTGACTCAAATGTGTCTGAGATGACAAGTAAATCATCCAGATACACGAACACTTCGTTCCGCAAAGATGCTGGTATCACTTTGTCCATGAGCCTTGACATAGTTTGGGGAGCATTGCAGAGGCCAAATGGCATGACTTTAAATTGGTATAAAGGCCTGCCGGGTACGGTAAATGCTGTCTTGTCTCTTGATGATTTCTCAAGTGGGATTTGCCAAAAAGCGTCTTTAAGGTCAAGGCTGGTGATGAATACCGCCTTAGGCAATCGCCCGAGAATTCCATCGATCTGCGGCAAAGGATATGCATCCTTTTCAGTCACCTCATTAACCTTTCGACTATCTAAACAAAGTCTAACTTTACCAGGCTTTTGCACCAGTACGACTGGAGAAGACCAAGCGCTTTCTGACTCCTCTATTACTCCCAACTTTAGCATTCGATCTACCTCACCATATAGCAACTTTTCCACGGCTGGTGAAACTGGGAAGTGCCTTTGCTTTATGGGTTTAGCGTTTCCCACATCAATGGTGTGTGAAATCGTATTCGTTTTCCCCAGACCCATAATCGAAAAAAGCTGGAAATCTAGAAATTATACTATTTAAACTGGCTTCCTGACTGACAGTGAGAAGGTGCCTTCCCGTGTTCACGCTAATTTCTGAAAGCTCCCACTCCTCGGGTAATATGTGAAATGTTTTACAAAAATCCATCCCTGACCATCGGCTGTACAAGGCTGCTTCGAACCAATTTTTAAAGGCACCTTGCTACGAATTATATCAACAGCGAATTGACCGCCAATGCAGCTCATTACCGCTCCGGTATCTACTAAGCCTTCTATCCTTTTATCTAATATTTTCACCTCGGTGTACGGTCTCGGATCTCGACCTCTACTCCTAATCTCACTTAATTCCTTAATGGTTTGATAATGGGCCTTTATGCGACGAGAACTGCGCGATGAACTTTTCCCCTTACAAATTTCTATTGGTGTCGTTTCTTTTTGCATTTTGCTCAGTTTTTGGGGCCAGACCTCATCTTTGCCCTCGTCTTTATCCGATTCGAAATGCCCAACTACCTCGTTTGCCAGGGTGCTGGGTGCTAATCTTGTTTCGTCGATATCTTTGCCGGAACACCGCTCGATCGACGAGATGCTGCAGTGTTCTCCTTGCCGTTTTTTTGGCATTTTTTGCATGATGGCTTATACGTGTTCACTGCTCCACATCCATAACAAAAGATTTTTCGTTTAGCGCTACAGTCGTGGTATCGGTGACCTTCTTGTCGGCAATTCCAACATACCAAGGCTATTGCTCCTATTTCATCGCCCAATTCGGCATCGCCAAATTCTTCTGCGTCATCGCTAAAAACCTCTCCAATTTCAGCTACATGCTTCCGAGTCTGGCCAAATTTTTGGTATCCCTGCGATCGACGCACCTCCTCAAAGAAACATTCCCTTTTCCTACAGATGTCACGAAGTGATTCTATCGAATTTATCTCCAAGTTAAGTATTTCATGTTGAATGTCTGGCCTTAAGTTTCGACGAACGATCTCGATAAGAGTTTTAGGAGAAAGTGGCTGCTCTAACCGATCAGTTAACCTTTGAATAGCATCGAAAAATACTTCAAAAGTTTCTTTTTCTTTTTGTTTACGATCCCTAATCAATTGCCTAATATCAACATCGGACCTGGGATCTCTGAACTGTTTTCTTAGAGCTATGCACAATTCATTCCATCTAATTGATCCAACTGATTTGTGGTATCTCCAATAAAAATCGGAGGCTTTGCCCTCAAAAAGGGTTGTTATATTGCTGCACAGTAGTGAAAAATTTCCCTCTAACGTCTGATGGGTTAAAGCTTCTACCCGATAGATGAAAGAGTCAACACTTAGCGTTTCTGAGACTCCCGAAAACCTAAGTTTCCAATTGTTCATTATATGGCCCACTTTGTCAGGCCTTTGTGTTAGATCTGAAGCGGCTGCCCTCGACGATGGTGGTCTACTTAGAGGCGATAACTGAACGTCCTCCCTACGAAACTCTTCGGGCATCCCCCACCCATGGTCGCGCGCATTTATCCTATTTGTATTGACTGACTGCGCGTTTGCTATCTGGGCGGACACATTGGTTGCGATCATTTGAGCCATTCTTTCTGTTAATTGTGTGAGAAGTTCGTTTTGCATCGTTTTCAGAGCCGTAGAAAAATCCTCAGGACCTCGATTAGAGGTAGAGGCTTGGACATTCAAGCCTGCTTCCGATAAGTTTTGGTCACTACTCGCTGCAGCTTCGCTCAATTGCCTGGTCTGCTTCCTAGTTTTTCCCGCTACTAATGGAGGCGGTGCTGCTTGCTGTGATATTATAACAGTTGAGCAGACTGGGCAAGTGTTTTTTGATTGTAAATAAGATCTTATGCATGATTTGTGGAACTCGTGTCCACATTTGGCCTTGCAACGCTCTGACGTGGCCATATCTTCTTTACAGAGAGGGCATTTAACTGCCGGTGGGCCTGGCTCTTCATTATCTGACATTTTTTTTTTCTATAATTTTAAATTTACTATATTAATATATCGACTTATCGAAATGTGTTGGATCTAATAATTAATTTGAGAATTAAAATGCTTGTGAACTTTAGAAATTTATAGTAATAAACTGTTTGATCCCCCGCTAGCTTGACTCCCTAATTGTAGTCCAGAGTTTATTTTTTTTTTTGACGAGCTTAGTTAGAAGAATACTAAGAAAAACATGATTATCGTGAATAACTAAATCGTGGCCAGGGAAAATTTTAGCAACTTTGCATCTGGTTCCAAGCGAATTAGTTTTTGAACCTAAAAGGTACCTAGTATTCAAAAAATAACAAGTTAGAAGAAGTAGTAAAAGCGTTAAGTTGTCGACTTCAGGCGTGGTATTGTGTTTATTAAAAATGAACTGCCAAAACATCCAACGTCTTATGTGTCTAAACAACCACGCTAAGAAAATGTAGCATAATCCTTAAACTTCTGTCTAAACGAATTGGACCACTCACAGCTTCGTAAAGCCATTTAGAAGTTTACCAGCATTGCATTATAGACAGTTTTAAGGACATGACGAGAGGGAATTTAATCAGACCTAGATGAGCAGGGACAGTTAATCGCATCGTACAATTTTACCTGTAATCCTCTAACTCCGTCTTGAGCTGATAAAAACAAATATAGTTTACTATCTTTTTTAAAATTCCCTAACTGAAACAGAATCGCTAACCAGCTGTTGTTCCAATTAGCAGGACTATTAAAAGAGATAGAGAAATGTGAAGTACCGAAATATAAAATCGTGAAAAGTAAAGTTTATTTTGAAGTGAAGTGAAGATTGGTATTGATCGTGAGCCACAAAGAATTTGTGGCCCCACGTTGGGCGCCAAAAATAATAATAATTGTAACGTGCAGCGAACACGGGTAGGCTAGTTGTTGTCTCTCAGCTAAGGTGTGCACGCTGTAATGAATTCCGGCTACTGGCTCGTCGGCCACGAGTGTGGGTTGTTTTTAATTTCCTTAGGCTGAGGCCTACTGCTTATTATTACAATAAATGCGTGCTTGCAAAAGCCATATATAATCCGGAGAATTCACAATACCAGAAGAAAGAAAGGAAACTGAAAATATCCTCCATTATCGTCAAAAAAAACACACGAGATTCCTCAGATGGTCTAGAGGACTCCTATCTGCCCACCCTTCCTTGGCCTTGCATGTACCAAAAAAAACAAAGAAAATTGTTGCAAGACCCCTTGTGTGTGAAACTGTAACTCTATCTACGGAGTAGCCTGCAGGAGATCAAACAACATCAGATTTTAAAAAGACATTATAAAATAATTTATTAACACTAAAAATATTCTAACCATAACTCCATTGAGACGCTAACTCTTCTCGAATACCATATATATATATTTTTTTTTTTTCCAATCTATATATAAGCCTATAATAAAATTTATCTTAATTATGGACAAGCATGCTTATAAGTAGAAACTGACAAAAAAAAATTTAATCCAAGGAAAAGGTTAGGAAATACATTATCCCAATAAACAAAGTATTAATTGTACTACTTAAAGCTAAAAGAAAGTTGACAAAAAAAAATGGACCTATGGCTGTGCAAAAAAAAAACTGGATTGTCAAGCGCAATTAGTAAAATAAAACAGAACAAAATTCGGGGATTTAGGAGGGGTTTTTTTTTCTTAACTTTTCATTTCGATCATATCTCCATTAGCTTTCATAGAAGAGACAATTATGGCAGAAGGGGAATATGGTGGGGCGGTCTGATTTTTTTTTCTTTTAATTAATTCTCTCTTTAATTTTTCTTTTCCCCCCTTTTCTTGTGGGTTTTTTTTTCTCTTTTTTTCTGTGGCCAATTTACGCCATGTTGAAACAAAATTTAATATCGTAATAAGAAATAAAATATAATGAAAAATAAGTTGGTTTTAACTCACAGCTTTAACATTGGATCCATCGATGAAGCGCTTCTCGATCTGCTAGAAAAGCTAAAACAATATTGTTCACCAAAGAAAAAAATCACAAGAAAAAAAAATCGGAAAAAAAAAAAACCACCGCTGATCAGAATTTAGGTCAAGTTCATAACTCAGGTTCCACTATCCTAACACGATCCACAAATTACTCTTGCTTATACCATTCTCTTACAATTTTACTTTTTGCTTCTCTCTTTTCTTTTGACTTTGACTTTTTTTTTTCTTTATTCGTGGGTATTGAGAGAGATGGTAATAAGCGGTACCTTTTTTTTTTCTTTTCGCGACACAAATCCGCTACACAGCCATCAGCCACTTATTCTTGCATTTGGGAACTCGCTCAAGGGTACAGTTAGATTTTTGATTTTTTTTTTTTTTTTTTTTCTTTTTATACAGACGAAATTTTAGATTTTACACAGATTTGATTTTTTTCCTACTTTAAATCAGAGCCCGGCACTCATATCCCCCAGGGGACGAACACGTTCGGCTCGTCGTATGCGTGTAACCGAACGGCTGCCGAAGTCCTCACACAAAAAAATCAAGATGGATTTAGTTTTCCTCAGCATTTTGACGCAAGCAGGTCTATGTCGCTTTGTTGAGAGATGACACATGAAAAAATTGATCGCTACTTTGTTTTTCTATCTTTCTCTTGCATCAGTTTAGCTGCTGTACTCGTTTTCTTGATTTGAGGCAAAATTTTGTCAACTTTCATTTTGCGCAGTGTAAAGCAACTTACGCACACAAGCAAGCGCACACATACAACTACATCTTTTCAGCGCTCTCTTTGTGCCGGGCCTTGCTTTAAATTTTACACTCTTCTGTTCTTATATACTTTTTTTTTTTCTGATCGCGCTGGGTATTTATATATGTATGTATGTATGTAATTTTTTTCTCTGATCGCGCTGGGTATTTATATATGTATGTATGTATGTATGTAATTTTTTTCTCTGATCGCGCTAAATACTTATATATGTATGTAGGTAATTTTTTCCTCTGACCTCGCTGGGTATTTATATATTGCTTTTATATCATATTTTTTTGTTATATACACCCTCCCCGCAGGCAGCTTACCCCCGTCGTTGGGCTGCGATCGCGGAGCTCCGTTCTTTTTTGTTGTATTCTCGCCCGACGTTTGGCTTCTACTAACTCCGCTCCCATAAATCACCACACTCCAGCCTCTCCCAAAAATGTTTGCAAATTCAGCGTTGGGTGGCCTCTCTTCTATTACAGCTGGTTGCCCACTGTGACGTCAGTCATTATTTGTGATGAGAAATATATATGCCTATGAAAGAGGACTCTAAATTTTCTGCTGCTTTTCTTTTTTTTTTTTTTTTTCTCCCATTACCTTTTTTTTCCTTTTGAAGGCTTTTAAAGAGCCGAAATAAGTTGCAATCTTTTGATTAATTCACTGTAGTAGAGACACATGTAGTAAAGAAAATTTCTTTTTTTTTTCTATTCTTCCCTTTTGGGATTTCACTTGTTGCTAGGCCGAATTTTTATGGGTGAGAAAAAGTATGGCGACCACATCGCCTCTATTTATACCCGAGGTCGCTTTCTTTCCTTTTTTTTCCCCCGGATAATTCCTCTCACTTTTGTGGAAGTTTGACTTTTGAAAAGTTGACCTATCCTAGCTCTCCTTCCAAAGTCTCTTTCTCTCCTTTGGCCTCATGCCCCCTTCCAAGAGAAACAAATGTGCCCAGGCGAAACTATGGCATACTCTAGGGCGGGACATATAAACGCCTTTCTCCACAACAGCTACAAGATACATTTCAATGGTTCGGGGATATACACGGAGTAATTATCTAATACAGTCGCATCGGGGTAAAGACTAACATTGTCTGCGTCTGGATATTTTGGTACTGGAATATTTTCGGAATGGTCCAGGGGCAGTTGCACACTCGCAACGGAGACGTAGACTTTTTCGCTTTTTTTTTTTTGTTAAGTCCAGTCACATTGTTGGCACAAGCATAAAAATTTTTTTGGGTCATGTTCTCCTGCATTGTACCATATTATTGGTACACCAAATGGCATTTTTTTTTTGTTTTTTATACATCCAGTTAACTAACCCGACATAACAAGCTCTGCAAACTGTATTTGGCGCCCATGACTCATTAAATATAACATCACAAATAAAGTTATGTCGAAATGCCGTAACAAAATGTTCACAAACTGATCCGTAATGTAATTGTAATTTCCACAGACCAATTAATTTTTTATATTTTTACCAAACTACCAAATTTTATTGAAATCGGACTAGAAACATGCAAAATATGCGTATGAACGTATTGTACTATGCGATCCATAAGGGCAGAATTGGCCGTTGGCTAGTGGTGAATCGGATTACTTTGATCTTGATGAATTAAATGAACCACAACCAAAAAGAACTCGTTTCTAATTTTCCATATTAAAAAATATATTTGTTGTTTTAAATTAATCTTGATATAATTCTATCAAAAAATAGTTATAAATTAAAAATACTTCCAAAACTACTCTAAATGAAGCAAGTAAGTCGACTCGTCGACTTGGGTATACCATACACCAGGTGAAACAAATTTTTTTAAATTTCGAAAACCAAATGAATGTCTATTGTTTTTAGAAATAGTAGTTTGGTAGTTTGGTAGAAATAGATAAGATCAATTAGTCTGCCGAATTTGAATGCGATGGTTGAAAAACTACAGGAGGAAATCGGTTTTTCATAAATTATGGAGGCGGAAGTGGGCGTGGCAAAATATGAAAATACATATGCTCTGCGTGCATACTAAGCCAGTATACATACTAAATTTGGTGACATTAGCTTTGTTAGTTTTTGATAAAATCAGTTTTATTTAATTTGCGAGGGCGGAAGTGGGCGTGACAAAATTTTTAAATATCCAATATCTGCGCGTTTATTAAGCTAGTCTGCATACCAAATTTAATGTCGGTAGCTATCATAGTTTTTAAGGAAATCAGTTTTATGTGAATTTCGGGGGCGGATGGTGGCGTGGCAAAAAGTTTGAACAATTAGTTTCTGCGCGCTAACTAAACGAGTATATAAACCAAATTTGATGTCTCTGGCTGTTATATAATAGTTTTATGTGATTGTGTGTGGGGGCGTAAGGGGGGCGTGGCAGAAATTCCAATTAACTCTGTACATTTGCATAATACACGAGTATACATACCAAATTTGGTGGCTCTAGCTCTTATAGTCTCCGAGATCTGCGTGTTCATACAGACGGACGGACGGACGGACAGACGGACATGGCTAGATCGACTCGGCTGTTGATCCTGATCAAGAATATATATACTTTATAGGGTCGGAGAAGATTAGATCTTCTTCTTCTATTTCTTCCTCGCTTGTTTCTGATTCTTCACCTTCTTGCACTGTTTCTTTTTTACAAGTGTCTATGCACAGAGGTGAATTAATTACTGTAGGTACAAATATAACGAGATTGTATTTTGTTTTTATAGAGATTAGGTTTGCACGTAACTTGATCAATAGATTGGAAATCTTTGACCAATTTGTTTTACCTATGTTCTCTCTATTAACATGCACTAAATTTCTTGCTTCGTTGAAAGAATCAACCAGAATTTTTGCGTGCTTGTTTATTGTTTTCTTTTGGATATTCCTAATCTGCGTTACGCATTTATAGGATTTTTTGAAATTTTCTTTTATATTTTGGATATGGAGAAGTAATTCTTCCCATTCCATGCTTAAACATTTTTTTTTTACTTTTTATCTATCAAAATCCTCATCTGATTCTCCTACATCAAAAGTTTCTATACCTGCTTTAAAGATATTATGTACCGATTCTGGCACATCCTTATGTTTAGGTTTTCTTGATAATAGTCTACTATATGCTACTTTTATGGATTGTTCCATAAGATATACAATATATTTGTTAAAGCTGCAATTATTGGCTATCCAGTACCTAATTTCCTTGTATTTGTAATTTGCTTCACCTGAGTGTATCAGGAAATTAAGGAAAGGAATGTACTTTTGGAGATGTTTTGTTTCTATCTTGCTCATATTTCTTAATGTGCACTTTGCAACTTGAATAAAAAATTTTTTTATTGTTGTTGTTGTTGGGCTTCATCCATTAGGTAGAAGCAAAGTGTGCCTGCTGCATTTGAATAACAACATACATATGGTACTGTGAGGATGAAACTCATCTGTACCCTGGTGCGACCTCGAACTGGGAACTTTTCTCCCGTTATATCTAGGTAAGCTAACATAATCTGTATTAGACATATCGAGCGTTGAGGAGAATTGCTCTGCTCGCTTCTAAAAACCTCAATTAAGTGCGAAACTTTTCTGGGATTCCTAGTTACTATCTTCCTAAAATAATCGTCTAATGTACTCAATCAATTGATATATATATATTTTTGTTCAGTTTAATTTTTATTTGGAAAATCGGTATTTTTTTTTAGATAATTTTGTGCACTGCTACAATAATTGATGCATATGGTATTTAGGTCTTATCAAGATCATTAGCATTAGCATTGCTTAAGGCTCTTTTTGTATCACATTTATTGCGTAGTTTATATGCTTTGTATAACACATATGCGCTCATTATTACTACAATTATTAATAAAAGTGCATTTGTTGGTTTTTAATCGACATTTGATGACTCTATTTTGTTGATTACATTAGCAGTGGAGTCCACTGTCTTGGTATCTATTAACCCCATATTGGGTTCATCAAATATGTCATCAAACTTGTTTATTCTATTGTCAAACATTCAACTTGAAAGATTTTTTTTTTATTATTGTTTGTTTTTAATATTTTGGTTTTTTAATGTTTGTTTTTTTTTTTTTTAGTGTTTTGTTTTCAAATGTTTGTTTTTAATGTGTAAAAGTTGCCGGTGCCAGTCCTCGCCCAGGCTGGAAAGATTATGTGTTGTCCTCTGTATTTTGCGCTCCTTGTAGCGCTGCTGGTTCACTGTTAAGGCGCGTTCAAGTTGCCGGTGCTGGCTGCACAGGCTTCTATTGTAGGGTCCCGTAGCAGTGGCTACAAGTATACTCGCAGTACGGCGAATATAGTGGTCCCTCGCAGTCGTCTGGGCAGGCTATTTTTATACCCTTGCAAAAAGGGTATATTAATTTTGGTTAGAAGTGTGCAACGCATAGAACGAAGCATCTCCGACCATACAAAGTATATATATTCTTGATCAGCACGACGAGACGAGTTCAAATAGCCATGTCCGTCCGCCCGTCCGTCCGTCCGCTGGATCAACGCAAACTCCTCCTAGACCGTAAGAGCTACAGAGCTGAAATTTTGCACGTAGGCTTGTATATACACTATACAGGGGTTGTATATCTCAGATTCAGCCGGATCGGACCACTATATCATATAGCTCCCATACAAACCCCAAAGTCACGAACAGTGACTTTTCTCAATAACTTCGTTATTTTCTGTGTTATTATCGTGAAACTTAATATTAGAGAGTTTATTAGGCTTATAAACGACTGCGACAAATTTGATCAAGATCGGATGACTATATCATATAGCTCCCATAGGAACGATCGGTCAAAAACAGTGACTTTTGTAAATAACTTCGTTACTTTTACCGTGATTGTTTTCAAATTAAACATTTGTTAGTTTAATATATCTGTTAATGACTGTGCCAAATTTGAACAAGATCCGTCGACTATATCATATAGCTCCCATAGGAACGATCGGTCGAAAACAGTGACTTTTGTAAATAACTTCGTTACTTTTACCGTGATTGTTTTCAAATTAAACATTTGTTAGTTTAATATATCTGTTAATGACTGTGCCAAATTTGAACAAGATCCGTCGACTATATCATATAGCTCCCATAGGAACGATCGGTCGAAAACAGTGACTTTTGTAAATAACTTCGTTACTTTTACCGTGATTGTTTTCAAATTAAACATTTGTTAGTTTAATATATCTGTTAATGACTGTGCCAAATTTGAACAAGATACGTCGACTATATCATATAGCTCCTATAGGAACGATCGGTCGAAAACAGTGACTTTTGTAAATAATTTCGTTACTTTTAACGCGATTTCAAATTTAACATTTCTTAATTTAATAGATCTGTTCATGACTGTGCCGAATTTGATGAAGATCGGGTGACTATATCATAAAGCTCCCATAGGAACGATCGGTGGAAAACAGTGACTTTTGTAAATAATTTCGTTACTTTTAACGCGATTTCAAATTTAACATTTCTTAATTTAATAGATCTGTTCATGACTGTGCCGAATTTGATGAAGATCGGGTGACTATATCATAAAGCTCCCATAGGAACGATCGGTGGAAAACAGTGACTTTGATCAAGGCCATTCTTTCGCAAACATAAGCCTTTTTTAGATAAAACGTTCTTCCACATTGATGGCTAATAGGTAAGGAAAGAGTTACCAAAAAAGTTGCAAGGGTATAAAAACTGACGCGGTCGAAGTTAGCCCCGTCCCTCTGGTTATCTTTGGTATTTCTTTTTGAGCTTAATTTTGGCTTTGCCACATTATGTATTGTAGAGTATGGGATTCTGGTTGCGGCTTTATTTTTTTCTTTCGCTCAATTGGCTTTTTATGGACTCTGCCTCGGCGTGTAATTTCACCGCGGTATTCCAAGTAATTGTATTTGGGCTGTTTAGTAGCCTCAAAATTTCAGCCTTTCTGGCATTTAATTTGTTTGCCACACCGGATTTCTTTCCCATCACTCTACTTACTGTTGTTCTTCTTCTTCATTCTCATTAATTGATGATGCTCCAACGTCGGTGTACTGGGCGGATTGCCTACCACACGTTATCAATAGGCTGCTTAATGTCCCTCGTAGGTGTAGTTGACGGTCTGCCTACCACACAAAAATCAAGTCCCTCAAAGTAGCCAGCATAGATTTCACTTTTTTTTCGGCACCTCCAGCGGCTGTTGTTGCAGTTTTTTTTTTTTATTCTTTTAAAGTATCACCGCACATAAAAGTTAGCACACCCATCCTCACACGAGGCCTCTTTCTCCCTCCTCCCACACAACAAGCACCCGATGGGCGCCTTTCCCCTTTCAAAGCAGACTATGCCCCGCACACCGGCCTCTCACATTACAAAGGGGCTTGATCAGCACACTCTACCAGAAACGCCTGAACGAGTATCGGGTAAAATACCCTCCCTCGATCTAAGTAATACTAACCCTTGACCACACACACACACACCCATACATTCTAGGTACACTAACAGACCACAAACACACGCGAATGATCTAATTGCATCCCGATCGACTTCATTTGTCACTTTTAGTTAACTAAGAAACCCACATCTTTCATTTCCTGTAAACACTTAACACACTTAGCCAAGTAAGCAACTTATATTTACGCGACCCAAGCAGATATGTGACCCAAGACGACCCATGTTGGGTCACACTACACACTTCACTTTCCTTTTCTAGCATAAGCACTTTTGTATTACACTTTTGTAACTGGCGCCCGAGCAGGGACCCGTAATTTTTCTGAAGCCATAATGGCGCTACTCACCCGTTAGAGGTAATCTAGTAATCTAGGGTCTAGAGAAAAGTAGGAAGAGCTCCTCAGTTAAATGCAAGCCATATCAGCAGAAAGAATGTTAAAATAAAATAATTAATTGCTCAGGCACAAACCTGACCTATCCCAAATTAAAAAAAAAAAAAATATATATATAGGCCACTAGGCCAACGGGAAATGCTTCACCTGATTATGGTGACACTTGAAACCAACTCGTACCTCGGCTTGCATAAAACTGCTGATTCTTCAAATAACAATCCCGAACGCGTTTTGCTAGCCACTGCACTCTCAAGCCAGCAGAATCAGGCAAAGGTGGAATCAGCAAACGAAGGGAAATTTTGCGACTCTTGCATTTTTTAAGAGTTAACATATAAAAATTGAAGAAACCGGAAGGGAAGCGTCGCGCTTCCGTGTTTGACAGCGGGGCCCTAAATAAAATAAAAAAGAAAGAAAATCTAGCCACATGCAAGGTCAAGGTTCAATTACCCCCTATGAGTGGGTATGTCTTTCAAAACCCCTTTTCCGGTGTCTTGCTACGATAAATGTCTGGTTGAAAAGCCAAGCCCTCCTTCTCGACAAGGAGCTGCGGAAAAAGTTTATTTGGTTGAAAACCCAAGCCCTTCTTCTGAGCAAGGAGCTGCAAAAATATGAACAAGTGCCCCAACTATATCCCCAATGAAAAAGTCAAAACAACCTCTTACTCTCTGATTCTGTGATTTAGTTTATTAATCATGTTGGGTTTTCGAATTATCTTGGCGGTCTGCGGGCAGGAGTGAGATGCCTCCACTTGAGTATACCCCTCAAATTGGGACACCCAGCTCGCCTTCTATTTTCCTCGTAACGGAAAACTGACTCCAGAGATCGTCTCTTCAAGCTGGGTACAGTGGAAAGCGACCCCTCAAGTGGTGGAGGATAATCCAGACATTCCTGAATGATCAACTCGGGAACATTATTCGGCTTAGGGAACGGGAAGGGGATTGTTTCCTCGTCGTCATCCGGATCAGGCACGATAATTCTTGAGCTGGGAAGGTCATCCTCCCATAAACTGTAGCTCTGATCAGAGCTCGGTGACCCACTCCTTGCGACCCGGGGGAATAAAGTTGAATCTGAATCCCCATCGGATTCAGAACTTGAATCCGCTATTATGATTTCCTCCCCCATGTTCTCGTCATCGGAAGAAGAGTCGCAATAAATTATTTCCGCTTGTGTAGTTGGATTCAAATTTTCGTCCGATCGTTCCATGTTCTTAGCTGATACTAAATAAAACCTTACACCGACTTTGACCACTACGGGTTTTTGAGAAACACAAAATGCGAATATGCTTAGTCAGACGCTTGAGGTAAAAAAAAAAGAAAAAAAACCCTAAAAACAGCAATATAGGACAGAATCAACGCATAAAAGGGGGTGAAAGGAGAAATGCGAAACACATGCAAACAAATGCATTTCCAATTATGCACACTCAGCAGAAACTAACGCGAAAACCTAAAATTGTTACCCTTTTTATGAGAGTTTAGGGCACAATGACAGCATAAATGAGCTACTTAAGTGGTGGCAATCTAACATGTGGTATCCTAATGTGTATTTTCCATTCTTACAGATAATATTGTGAGTATCACTCACGTATTGCAAAATTTGTTACACTACGGATGAGATTCAAATCCACACATACACACTTTAGGAGTGTACACTATTACTATGTATCGAAGCTAGAGGAACGACGCTGATTCGACGCTCCGTTGTAATCCTGTTTTTTCGCTAGTCTACGGGACGTGTATTATCTGCAAAGTAAAGCGGATAGTGTGAGACGGTGTTGGCTACGCAGGCCTACTCACGGTTATCCCGAATCGCCAGGCACCCGGTCGCGATTTCGTCTTAAAACCTGCTGGGGCTGCTGCGGTCATCAGTCCAGGGGGGTGAGGGGCGCAAATTGCTCTCCTCACAGCTCTCGCGCGCGCGTGTGTAGTAGTGGGGTGGTCGCACCCCTATCACCATCATCGACATCGATAACACCAACTGAAGTGTCTCCTGGTTTGAGCCATCTCTTCTAATATATACACAAATATTTTTTTGGTCTCTGTTTTTCTTTTTTTCCCACCTTTTTTTTCCACAGCTGGACAGCCGACTCGTGGTGCAGGTATCAGCTGTGCACTGGTCAGGCCAACCCGGGCTTAAAAGCCTTAACATTGGCACCCGCCAACTCCGCGAAATCGCTGAAAGCTTTAAAGCGGAGCTTAAAGTGAGCTTTAAAGTGATCACGCAAAGTGCGGCATACTTTTAGGGCCCCCATAGTATCTAGCTGTGTTTCAGCCCTCCAGCTGTAAACTCGGTCTGTGGGCCCCAAGACAAGCACTCTGCCTTGCAGGCGAAAGTACCAGGCTCAAATCCGCCCTGTGGAAAGTTTTTCAATTGGAGTATTTTTGTTTTTTGTATAGAGATTAATTGTCAGAGACAAGCACTCTGTCTTGGAGGCGAAAGTACCAGGTTCAAATTCGCCCTGTGGAAAATTTTTTTTTATTAATTTTTTATTAATTAATTTTTTTTTTTAATTAATTTTTTTTTTTAAATTAATTTTTTTTTAAAATTAATTATTCAATTAATTTTTTAAATTTTCAATTAACTCGGACCGAAATTTGAACTGTGTGGAGCCGAGCAGGGAGCGGCATAACTCCCAAAAAACTCCAGGGGGAAATACCTGGCTTCAAGCATGGAGGGCTTGAGATCGGCTGGCTTGATGGCGGGGCCAAGTGGGCGGCGTCAGTCAATGGCGTTCGCCTCAGCACCGGCTCTATGGTCTGAGTCTGTTTGCGCCGACAGTCCATGCAGTCAGCTTGCGATAGAGGCTCTGTTCGGTCATGAGCGAGTAGCAGTAAATGAGTTGTTTGGCGCGACCGATACGCCAAAGAGGCTGCGTGAAGTTTCCCAGAGTCCTCCAGCAGGCGGTGCGATGCAACCAAAGAAATCTAAGTTGCAACAAGTAAGGGGCAAGAGCGAGTTGGCAGAAATGGGAGCGTTACTGGAGGAAATAGCCGAACGCATCAAGCCAGAAAAGGAGGGGAGGCAAGCGAGCCATCACGAATGCTCTCAGAGAGAAAGTCGACAGACTTAAAGAATTGCAGCAGGCAGTGAGTAGCATTCTGTGCAGCGATAGCGACCCTGAAACAGTAGCGGCATGCCCCAAGTGCAGTAAAGTGTCCCTCGTCACCAGAGGGCAACAAACGGAGAAGCCGCAACAGCAGCCTAGGATGCCCCGCCAGAGAACAGTCGCCGCCGCCAACACTTCGGAAACCTTGTCGCCGGAAAATCGCCGGCCGCGAGAAACTTTTTCGTCGCACGACAACGAGGGGATAGTGCCACAAATAGAGCCTGCATGGCAGACAGTGACGACGAGGCGACCGACACGGACTCTACCAAAGAAGCGTCCTGCCGCTATTTTGGTACAACGGAAGAGTGAGATGACATATAGCGACATGCTAAAGCTGGTGACAAGGAGCCAGAACACCAAGCTGCAGGCAGTGGGCGAAAGCGTGCGCTCCGTGAGACGTACCGCCAAAGGAGACCTTCTACTGAAACTAAACGCAGCAGGAGCGGAGAATGTCACCCAGCTGAAGGAGGACATAGGATCCGCGCTTGAAGGTCAAGTCGAGGCAAGGGCACTATCGAATCTGACCAGATTGGAGATTCTGGACATGGATGGCGAAACCACCAAGGAGGAAATCGTTCAGGCCGTCTCCGACCAGCTGAGTCTGAAAATTGTTCCCGCAGATGTTAAAGGTCTGCGCCCAGCGCACGGAGGAAATCAGAGGGCAACAATCTGTGTCCCAGGAGCGGTAGCAGAAGCAATCCTGAAAGCAGCCCACCTGAACATTGGATACTCGGTATGGGTACGCGTAAGCACTTCGGCGTCAAGATGCTACAGGTGCCTAGAATTTGGACATATTGCGGCAACGTGCAACAGCCCCGTCGACAGGACAAACTGGTGCATATGATGCGGCGGCAAGGACCACAAAGCGAAGGAATGCAGCAATGGTTTCAACTGCTGTATATGCGAGTCAAGAGGGATCACCGAGCGAAAACACGTAGCAGGCAGCCAGCGGTGCCCCTCAATAACGCAGGCTGGGCCCATGAAGTCGTCTCGACCAAGACGAAATGTTTAGCTTTACCCAGCTAAACTTAAACCACTGCGAGGCCGCCCATGAACTACTTAAGCAGCGGGTGCGAGAGACCAAATATGACGCGGCAGTTATCAGCGAACCATTCCGCAGGAAAACCTCACCCAATTGGGCGTATAGCACGTCGGGCAAGGCCGCCATCTGGGCATGTGGCAGCCCGCCCTCGCAGCTCCTTTCCAGGCTAGCTGGCGAGCACTTCATCAGGGCACAGGTCAAAGGGATATGGCTGTACAGTTGCTACTTGCCGCCCAGTCTGTGCCTTACGGACTTCTGCAAGGCGCTAGATGAACTGACGACCGACGTAAGGACACACAGCCCCACCATAATCGCGGGAGACTTCAACGCATGGGCACAGGAATGGGGAAGCTCCTCCACAAACGCGCGAGGCCGCGCTTTGCTCGACGCTTTTGCCTCCCTAGACGTCGAACTATTGAACCATGGCACCCAAAGCACGTTCAATCGGGCTGGAAGGGGATCAGTGATAGATCTTACGTACGGAAGCAGTGACCTTGCAAGGACATCAGCCTGGAAACTGGATAATTGTTACACGGCGAGCGACCATGAGGCGATCTGTGTTCCTATAGGCCGTGAAGCGGACAGACGACAGCACGCAGCGCACCCCCTCCCCATCGACATGCCCTTCAAAGAAGACACGCTGGACCCCCAGGCGTTCTCTTCAATGCTGACCCGGCAAAGTCTCACAGCAACCACAGCACAAGAAATGGCGAACGAAGTCTGCAGTATGTTGGCTGCTGCCAGCACGGCAAGTATGGCCCAATCCAGACCATTCAGAAGCCACCACAAACCAGTATTCTGGTGGAACGGAGAAATTGCAGATCTGAGGAGATCCTGTATGGCTGCAAGAAGGAAATACCAACGAGCAAGGAAGCGCATGGACTCGGACTGGACACACCACCACGCCCATTACAGCTCGGCTAGAAGGTCCCTCAAGAAGGCCATCCTTTCCGCGAAAAGGGAAGTTTATTTGCAGCTGTGTGACTCCGCAGAACACGACCCATGGGGAAGAGCATACAAAATAGTGGTCAAGCGGATACATGCAAACCGCCAGCTCATCCCATCTGACGCTGAAGAAGTCTCACAATCTATCGACGGCCTATTCCCCAATCGCCCGATTTCCCCAAGCATAGCTCAGCATCCTATTCCCGCATCACACACCATTGATGCGATCTCGTCGGATGAAGTCCTGGCGGCGGCCAAGTCGCTCCAACTCGGCAAAGCACCCGGTCCAGATCGGATCCCAAACCGCGCCGTTAAACTGGCCCTGACTCTACGACCAGATGTCTTCGCAGCCGTCTTCAACCGCTGCCTCACCGAGGGAGTCTTCCCCGAGCAATGGAAGATCCAGAAGTTGGCCCTTCTTCCAAAGCCGGGGAAGCCTACAGATACTTCGCCCTCCTATAGACCGATATGTCTGGTGGACTCTATAGGCAAGGTGTTTGAAGGTCTCATCGGAACGAGACTGAACGCTTACGTCAGCGAGTGCGGCGGTCTCTCAGCCAACCAATTCGGTTTTCGCAAGGCAAGATCCACCATTGACGCAGTCAGCAAGGTGGTTGGCATCGCCAGCAGCGCCATAGAAGAAAAAAGATGGAAAGGAGGCTCCAAACAATACTGCCTTGTTGTCACGCTCGACGTAAAGAACGCCTTCATCACTGCGGATTGGAGCTGCATACTCAGTACCATCCACGATCTCGGCGTCCCCCCGTACCTTCTTGCCATCATTCGGAGTTTTTTGGCAGAGGATCCTGAGATACGGCACCTCCGACGGCCCTAAGAGTCGTAATGTGTCTGCTGGAGTGCCACAAGGCTCGGTTCTGGGTCCGCTTCTTTGGAACCTGATGTACGACGGAGTGCTGCGTCTCCCACTCCCGCCAGGTTGCAAAGCCATCGGATATGCTGACGACGTGGCTATTGTTGTTGTTGCCAAGGAGCTGGAGAAGGCAGAATCAGCGGCCTCGCAAGCCTAGGCCTAGCCCTGGCAGCCGAAAAAACGGAGGCGGTTTTGATCAGCAGTAGGAAAACAGTTGAGCATGCCTCAGTGCAAGTAGAAGGTTCCACAATCACCTCAAAGCGAGCCATCCGGTATCTGGGCGTGTGGCTAGACACCCGTCTATGCTTCAGAGAGCATTTGGAGAACGTTCAACGGAAAGCAGCGAGCACAGGACAGGCGTTATCGAGGCTAATGCTGAACACGAGAGGACCGAAACAGGAGCGGAGACTACTCCTGATGAGTGTGCTGAAATCGGTCATTTTGTATGCGGCACAAATCTGGGCCAACGACATACACACTACGGCGTACAGTAGGGGCATTACCGCTACCTACCGTCTCTGCGCGCTAAGGGCCTGCAGCGGTTTTAGGACGGTCTCTGAGGATGCTGCGCTGGTGGTTGCAGGCATGATTCCCATCAACTTACTGGCGGACGAGGCCAGGAACATCGCGGCGCAAGGATGCAAAGCTTAGCCATCTGGCAAGAGCGGTGGGATTCATCTAGCAAGGGTAGGTGGACCCACACCCTTATCCCCACGATCAGGCCATGGATCGAACGGATGCATGGACAGGCGACTTTCCATCTGACACAGTTCATCACAGGACATGGCTGTTTCAGATCCTATCTCCACAGATTCGGACACGAGGCTGAGCCGTACTGCCCGACATGTGGTGAAGGAATGGTAGAGGACGCGGAACACGCCCTCTTCGCATGCAGGCGATTCACTAGTCAACGGCGGCTCCTGGAGGAAACGGTCGGCACTGTGCTGACTACCGAGAACCTGGTGCCCATAATGCTGGCAGACGCGGCGGCGTGGGAAGCAGTGAGCAGCTTTACAGGCTTCGTGGGAATCAGCATAAGAAAGGCAGAGCGTGAAAGAAATGGCCATACGTAAAGGGTTATAGGTTTTTGCGAAGCAATTCCCGCAGAAACCCCTAATACGTATTTGCAGCTCTAAATTTGTAATATATATATATATATGTTGTTGTTAATTATGTAATAAATGAATTAAAAAAAAAAAAAAACACTTTAGGAGTCGCCCACTCATAAAAGGCTGACACTCGGTGATAGCTGTCAACTAATAGGCTATGCAGATGATGTTGCACTAGTCGTTGTTAAAAAAAAGATTCAGCAAGCAGAGGCTGCAGCAAACATGGCCATCACAAAGATAGTAGAATGCCTGGGCTCCGCGATACTCAGATTAGCGGCGCAAAAAACAGAGGGCGTTCTAATTTCAAGCAGAAAACTTGTTGAGACAGCACAAATTACCGTTGAGGGGACTACGGTCCAGTCGAAAAGAGCTATCCGCTATCTTGACGTGTGGATAGGCACTCGACTAAGCTTCCGAGAACACCTAGCGAACATCCAGGAGAAG
Organism: Drosophila tropicalis; assembly: GCF_018151085.1. Lineage (NCBI taxonomy): Eukaryota > Metazoa > Arthropoda > Insecta > Diptera > Drosophilidae > Drosophila > Drosophila tropicalis. The sequence continues at coordinate 34,599 of NW_027173473.1, forward strand.
GCATCTGTATGCGTGCGTTCGTTGTCAAGGATTCTTTTAAACACGAGGGGCCCAAAACAGGAGACGAGAAAGCTGCTGACGACAGTACACAGCTCCATTGTTCTCTATGCGGCTCGGATCTGGAAATCGGCTTTGCTAGTAGAAAGCTACAGCAGGGACATACGGTCAACTCACAGACTATGTGCACTCAGAGTCTGCTGCGCGTTTAGAACCGTATCTGACGACGCAGTATTAGTGTTAGCTGGGATGCTGCCAATTGACATTCAGGCGGATGAAGACACAGCCGTAGCTGCAGCACCTAGAGATAAGCCTTCGAAAAAACTGGCCCGCGCACAGGCTAGAGGCAGAAGCCTAATAACATGGCATAGAAGATGGGTGCGTCACAGAAGGGTAGATGGACCCACCTGCTGATCCCAAATATAGAGAAGTAGATAGGCAGAAAGTATGGGTCAGTAAATTTCTACCTAACCCAGATACTAAGCGGTCATGGATGCTTACGGCAATATCTCCATCGTTTTGGGCACGAAGAATCGCCTATGTGCACAGTCTGCAGCGATAATAGCGTAGAAGACGCACAACATATTCTTTTCAGGTGTCGGCGCTATGAGTCCCAATGAAGGCGCCTAGAACACATTGCAGGGGCTGGATTAACGGTGAACAACTTGGTAAATTTAATTGTTATATATATACCAAGACCGGGTTCCTTTGATAAAAATAGTATATCCTAGATGAACACGTCAGTGTCCATGCATAGTCGTTTTTAGAATGATTCTTTATTCCAAATTATTATTTTGCTTAAGCTAAGTTTACATACATATTCTTATGCTGCGACTTATGCGACAGCTACAAAAGAGAGGGAGAGGGAGAGTGTCAGTACATACATACATATTGTTGGAGCGCTTGCATCAAAGTGCTTGGTCAGCGTTCACACGCTGGCCTGGCTCTAGCTCATGTTACGCTTGTGCATACATTGCTTATGTGAATATACATATGTATGTGCATATACAAATGTACATACATATATGATCATGCTTAGCTGTAGATTTATGTGAATATGTTTATGTACATACATCAGTGTATATATATAAACATATTCAAGTGCACAATTATATTTTAATGCGTATATGTTTAATTGTTTATACTTGCAACAGAGTGTTACAAGTTGAGCTCATTGTACTGAATGATTATTTGTATGAATATACTACACCTCCCCCTTTTAGAGAATAACGTAATATTATGGAGTTATTAATAATCATTAGATAATTAATTAAAGGTAAAATAAGGGTAAGGTAAATGTGTATATTAGGGAAAAATTTTTTTTTTTTTGTGTTTTAGTGTGTGTTAGTTAGACAAATTTTCTTTCTCTCTTTTCTTTTCGAAATCATATGAATATATTTTCGATAATAGATGAATCCATAAAAAATTTTTATACATACATATATATATTTTTTTTTTAATTACCTTTTGATATTATATATTTATTTTATTATTTTTTTTTTTTTAATCTATCTTTATGTACTTTTTGTATCCTACCTTTATTGTTTCTAATTTTTATATTGTTATTTTTACCTATTTCTACAACATCAAGGGTCCTAAATACACTGAATCAAGCTTATGACCAGTTTCGTTTTTTAAGAAAACCTTGTCTCCTATTTCTATTTTAAAATCTGATACTTTTTTATCATTTATTTCTTTTTGGTTAATTTTATTGTTTTCTAAAAGTATTCTAGCTCTTTTATACGCGTTTTCTAATCTAAACTTAACTTCCTTAGAATAGTCTTCTATATTATATATTGGATCTATAGTATTAACGCTATTAAATTGAAATGGTAGGTTACTTTGTCTACCAAATACAAGTTCATATGGACAATAATTATGAGTTACAGATGGTCTTGTGATAAAACAATACACGAAATACTGTAACCATACGTCCCAATCAGTTTTATCTACTGAAATATATGAACGAATGTACTCGTTGAATGTCCGATGACTTCTTTCAACGGTACCTAATGTCTGGTGGTGGTGTGCTGTAGATGTTATGTTATCTATTTTTAGATGTTTGCACAAGTCAGTTATAATGGAATTTTTGTATTCTGTTCCCATGTCCGTAATGAACGTCTTCATTGGACCGTACTTCAGAATAAAAGATTCAAATATGGCTTTTGCTACAGTTCTTGCACTTTTGTTTGCAACAGGAACTGCTACTAAATACTTTGTCAGGTCACATATTAATGTGATTGCGTATTCATTCCCATTTTCCGAATGTGGTAGTGGTCCGATCGTGTCTACTATCACTCTGTCAAAAGCATATAGTGGTGTTTCGGTTATAATCATAGGTGATCTTGTATGTTTTGTCGTTTTCGACGTCAGGCATTTTGGACATTTATTAATGTACTTTTTTACACATTTAGTCATGTTTTTCCAATAATATCGTCTCTTTATTTTTGTAATTGTTTTATTTATGCCTGTATGACCTCCTTGAATTGGATAGTCATGGAATGTAGACAATATAGCTTCTTTTTCTTTCTTATTATTTACTTGGGTCACCGGCTTGAGTAGCGCTACTCTTAAAAATTGTAAAATTCTATTGCCCATATTTTTGAAAGATTCTTTTTTTTTTTTTTTTTTATTATAATTAGATAACAATATGAAATATTATGTCTAATATAGTTTTGAGCGTACTAGCTGCTATGGCCTTCGACGCCTATTTATTATAGTTTCTGTTTGCTAGCCTATTTTAAATTTGTTTTATAATTTTAGCTTGTTTTACAAATTTGTAAATGATATTAATGTTGCTTTCGTTGACTGTTTTTAGGAAGTTTGTTGGTTGTTGTTGATTAAATATCATTCTTCTGATTCTTGCCAAGTCTTGGCAGTGGTCTAAGATGTGTCTGGTGGTGAGTCTGTCACCGCAAGTGCATCGTTTGGGGGGTTCGTTGGAAAGCAGATGTTCGTGAGTCATTGCGGTGTGTCCGATTCGGAGGCGTATGAAGGACGACCATATATGTTTGGGCGTGTTTGCTGGATATATAGCTGCTAATCCTGTCGCGTTGAAGTGTGTATATTGGTGGTCAAAGGTTGTCCAGTCTGCATCTTTTTATTTTTTATAAGTTGCGATATGTACTGCTTATAGTCTTTTTCAGCGGGGGGTGTGCATAAAAAGTGTGGGGATCGAGTTGCTGCATCTGCTGCTGCGTCAGCGTTTTCGTTTCCTATTATTCCTTGATGGCTGGGGACCCAAAAAAGGATAATCTTTTTCTTGGTGCAAATACTCCTAATTTCTTTTATAAGGTGGTTATGGCAGTTTAGATTTTTCTGCAGAAATCGCGGATAGGCTGTCGGAGAAAATTACGAATTTCCCTTTATTGTTTAGGGCGAATATACAAGCATTTAGGATAGCTAGGGCCTCGGCGGTGAATATGATATAGTATTCGGGCAGTAAACCTCCTAAGATTAGGGATTTTTTTTGTCCACTACGGCAAAAGCAGTCCCGGCTACGGATTTGGTGGCATCCGTAAACAACCAGCTCCAGTCGCTTAGTTTCTCGCTTTCTTCCAGGAATAGTTTTCTGTATATAACGCTTTGTGTAATTTCTTTTTTCTAGATTAATAGACGTATTCTGAAGTAACCATGGCGGAGCAGGAGCTTTTCCGTTTGAGTAAATCGGTAGTTCAATTTTTATTTCTTTTAGTATAATGGCGCACCGACGTATGGTGGATAGGACTTTGTATTTCTTTTTGGCCTTGCTTGCGTTTACCCAATTTTTGTTTAGCAGTACGTTTGCTGTTGTGCATAGTTTTGGAATAAGTTTTGCGGTGGTTTCGTACAATCTGTCTTTTATCGATGGAAGTCCTGCCTCCGCTAGGATACATTTGATCGGCGATGTAGGAAATGCATTGATACTTCGTCGGACAGCGCAATGGTAAGGAACTTGAACTTGTGTTAAGTTCGCGTTCGCACTCCATCCATAGATTGGAAGACTGTAATCCAACTTGGAGAGCATTATTGCTCTGGTAATATTAATTAGGACGTTTACGTGTATGTAGGAGAATTTTGAACAAAGAAATTTAATTATGTTTAGTCTAGCTTCTAAATTATTTCTTAAAGCTGTACAGTGTTGCCTAAACTTAAATTTTCTATCAAATATCATTCCAAGTATTCTTAATTGTTCTACAGTTTCTATATTTATATTATTAAACGATAAGTTGTGAGCTGGGCAGTGATGTTTACGACAAATGTGAAGTACTTTGCATTTTTCTATTGACAGCAAGGCACCTGAAGAGTTCCCCCAGTTCTTGATATCTTGTAGTACTTTTAGAAATGTGTTTGTTACAGTGTTTGCGTCTTTTAATTTTGTGTAGATTATTGCATCGTCAGCATACATAGATACATGTAGATTTTTATGTTGTAGTACAATTGAGCTTAGTTCATCAAATGCTATTATGAACAGAATTACTGAAAGTGGGGAACCTTGTGGGATGCCGTTAAATAGCCGATGTGGTTTTGATAGAGTGTTGTTTACTCGCACTCGGAATGACCGGTGGGCCATAAAGGCCTTTACTACACTAAAGATCCTAGGTCCAACCCTCTAGAGCATTAGTTTGTGTAGAATTGTGTGTACCCCTACGCGATCAAATGCTTTTTCGAAATCAGTCGCTAGAATCGTGACGTGATTACGCGAGGAAAGAGCATCTGACACGAAATGATGTATTTGCAACAAGGCGTCCATGGTCCCGTGTTCCGCTTAAAAGCTGATTGGTTGTGTGAAATAAGATTGCTACTGGTTATGAACCACATCAGTCGGCGGGCTAATATTTTTTCGAATAATTTGCTCATACATGGTAGAAGAGATATTGGTCTAAAGCTGTTTATGTCGTGGTTGGGCTTATGTGGTTTGGGGATGGGAACAACCACCGCTCTGGTCCACACATGTGGGTATTTTCCTTGAATTAAAATTTGGTTGTAGAGTCCAACTACCTTATGTTTTGTATCAGTTGTCAGGTTTTTCAGCATAGGGTAGGTATATACGATCAAAACCTGGTGATTTGCCTTTTGTCTGTGTTAGTGCTGCTTCAAATTCGAGAAAGGTTATATCGGCTTCAAGATGTTTTGCTGTTGGTGCAACATTGTCTGGGTGGTAGTTAATGGCAAGAAGTGCTGTTTTATTGGAAATATACTCCGACGAAAAGTTTTGATCTTTTGAGTAGTTGGACCATTTTTTCTCCTAATGCCTCAGCGATGTCCTTTGAGGCTGTTAGTAGAGTTTGATTGACTTTTAAACATTTGAGTGGCGTTTTGGGTACTCCGGTTAAAGTTTTAATATCGGTCCAAATTCTTTTTTGGGGACACTGTTGGCGTTATACGAGATGTAAAATCAGAGAGTGATGCTCTTTTTTGCTTGTTTAGCTTCTCTTTTAAATAGTGCTTTTGCTTTTTTGTAGGCAACAAGGTTGTGTAGACTCATGTTGCGTCTAAATATTATCCATTGGGATTGTTTATTCTCGCGGAGTTTGTTTAGTGTCGTACTCCACCAAGCTACGTTCTTTTTCTGTGGTATTCCTTTGGTTTGTGGTATGGCTATATTTGCTGCTGCGTGAATCGCTTTGGTTAATTTGGAAACACCTTGGTGAATGTTGCAATATCTAAAGTTTTTTATATTAGTTGATAGCTCTTTTTGAAATTTTGTCCAGTTAGCAATGTCTGTTTTATATTTAGGAATATGTGTGACTTTCTCGGTTTTAAATTGTGTAATTATGGTAGTGGTAATCGGGAAGTGATCGCTTCCATGTAAATAATTGTCGATTTTCCAGTGGCATCGGTTGACGATTGACGATGAGACTGTTGTAAGATCAACGCAAGTGAAGGAGTTGTGTGTTGAGAAGTGCGTAGCTGAGCCGTCGTTAAGCAGAACAAGATCAGCTCTTTCGATGAGCTTTTCGATTCTTTTTCCTCGGGAGTTGGTTGTTGAGGATCCCCATAGTGTACTACGTGAATTAAAGTCCCCGCATAGCAATATAGGAGTATTAAAATTGGATATTGGGAGAAGTAGGTCATTTACTGTAAAGTCTTGGTTTGGCAGTATGTAGGTGTTAATTATCGTAATTTTTGTGTTTAAATTTAGTTGAAGTGCATCTCCTAAAACGTTAGATGCCAGTGGCATATGTTTATGTGGAATGTGACGTTTGATTAAGAAGCCAACTCCTTGTTTGTTTGTTGTTATAGAGTGAAGATTTTTAAAATAGCCATTGTATGTCTTTGGAACTATAACATTGCTTTTATTGTGTGGTGAATGTGAGACTCTTGAATACATATAATATCTGGGTCCGTGTCTTTGATAAGTAAAATGA